>NW_008751670.1:762889-790303 GCF_000715545.1 Opisthorchis viverrini
GATATGGCTGCCAACCGATGTCAATGGCGTTCTTGTTGTCAGTTTCTATCCAGATTGCCTGAGTGAGTGGTTGGAGGTGTGGGCACCTCGGAATGATTGTGGTATGCTAGCACTAAGTTCCTTTCCCGTCCACCTTTACTCTTTTCTTTACATTAAGGCTTTCAAATACATCATGGTTGTACGGCAGTGAAGCATCGGTGTTGAACACTGATGTCATGCTATAGATGATGATGAGATGATGATCCACAACTCTGACCGGCCATCTTGTTGATTGTGCACGGACACTAGCGATCGTAAGGCAGACTTTTCCGATCAGCAGCTCTATATCACAACTGTTTCTTATACCGGACCTCAGGACCACGACTGTCCCTAGACTTCAGACTTTTGGCCAACCACCTGCCCCTTATTTCGGTTGACTTAGGCGATCAAAACGGTATGCGACAATTCTTCGACTCCTGTCAACGCGGTTATAGCATCCCTGACAATCCTAGGGCTCCCGATGGGAACCTCACCTCTGTCTTCCATGGCGAACTCCACCAGTTTGTACATCCTTTTCAAAGCTTGGCAAACTCATTCCCAGAATGCTTCAATCTTAGTCGTTTTTTTGTTGTTGTTAGAAGATGGAGCTGGATCTATAAATAATGGCGATCCCGTTCCTGTTCTTTATTCTATTAGGACTGTATTGTTGTACGCGATTCCAGTGCAACGACCATTGGCAGGGCCAAGGATATGTTCGTAATTCACAAGGTTGATCAGTTTTCGAGCAGGAAAGTCGTTTTTTTTGTGTGAAAAGCTGCAAAAGCATTCGTCCTGTTGTCTTCTTTCTGACCCTAATGTTGTCAGGAAGTCGCGTCCTCAAGAGAAGGCTTACTCAAATTCTGGCGTTTTCTCTCACTTGTGTCCCAGTCTAATCAACGGCAACCGTTTCAACTGAGGCGGTTTGTTACTTCTGTATATCCACAACCCCTAAATCTTCCAAGTGGTATCTCCTATCCCGTTTCTTGCCTGTACCAATCATGTGTTGGTTTCAGTGGCCTAGGATGCGGCCAGTCTACAAAACCCAGACGTTACGCATATTTTTTGTCAGCAACCTTGTGGGTAATTGCCTTCATGCAAACGTACTCGAAAATATCTCGAATATCGTACCAACTGAAAGATGAGACGGCCTTTGTACAGCATATTCAGTCGAAGAATCTTATGAACGAGAGATTCAGTTGAGTCTACCATGAAAACTAAATTGAATTCCTTCGTGGGTGACTCTGGTTTCGCTTGGAGCTCGAAGGAAGCTCAACTGGAGTACAAGGGGCCATTTAGCTAGGCCAACATTATGACAACGAGAGCTGACTTGATAGTTGACACGTAGCCGAATGAACAGGTTCGTATGACGCATTCGCGAGTGATGTGTGTTTCCATCATCACTCAACTGCCACACAATTTTGGCTTGTCACTCCGGATAGAAGTTGATGTGTATCAACTATGGGTGGGCGTGGTTTTAACCTCTGGCAGTGTAGGATGCAGAAGTAGTAAAAGAATGTATTTTAGTCTCCGCTAACCACTAATCGCATGACAAGTAAGACGATACCAGAGATTGGTGGAATATTCTAGTATCAAGATAGGAATCACCTACTGAGACGCATCAGAAATATGTTTGCCACTTCCATGCTCTATGTTGGTGTGCAGTTTGTCGCAATGCTGGTTTGGAGTGAATTTCCCCTTAGGCCAGATGTATGTCACTACTCTGATCTTTGCTCAGCTTCCCGTCTCAATATTCGCTCGTGTGCGTGCTCACACCAGTACAAATGGTTGGGAAGCCGGGGCGTTCACAACGGTCTCTTTAATGAAGCACTTGTGCTCAATAAGGGTTGTGTGATTGCTTGGTGAAAATCAGGCTTGATTCGTGTTCGGCTGTTCATACAAATTTGACTAATCAATTGATCGATGCTTTGGGATGGACATTCCGTATTTAAAAGATCAGAGGGGTCAGTACACTTAATGATCCGTTTTCGTGCTTACTGGGTCACAGTCAGTTCCAATTGGTCGGTGCTTCTATGAAGAAGTAGGCACACCTCCGGGTAACTGGCAGTCAACTTCAGAACCCTAATAGAGTCTTTTTCCGGCAAACAGTCATGATGTGCTCGAGTGAAATAAAACTTCACTAGGGGCCGAGTTTACTAGTTAGTAGGGTTTCCACCAACTTGGAAATGTCAGGTGTTCACGAGGCCTACTTGTTTACGAAGGGTTCATCAGCTGAGAATATAGGGTGATTTTGAGCGATCGCCAATCAACCATTTTCACATATCCCGGTGATAGCACAATTTATTTTCGAAAATGGTTGCACGAAACCTGTTTTCGATTTCCGAATATATGAAGCACGTTATAACTTGTTGTGTATCAATCTCTTCGAATACCTCCCGACGTGTTTCTTTCTGTCCATTCAACAGAAGAATCTGTCGACCAGATGATGGCCCGTTACCGAATGAAAATGGACTCGGGACGCCGGATGACCGTGAATTTCTCTCTATCCACTGAGGAAAAATCATCTGGCGATTGCAACGAAAACCCTCGTTCAATCTTATCTACTGGCTTGTTCGGAGATTGGACTAGCGATGCCCGGTCTGCCCTGGCAACACAGTCTCTTGAATCGATTCGTGAACAGGTCAGACATGGATTGAGGATAATATTCTCCAACTCCATTATCGGTTCCGTCGGACGTCAGATTTTGGACAAGGCAGAGTTTGCTCTAAAAGCATCCGCACGTGATACGCACCTCCAGTCTCAGGGATTCAAAGAGGAAGATGCATTCTTTTTCACTGTGCTTCAGGCCTTGCTTGCAGAAGCTATTGCTTATCAGGTACTTTATTTACCAATAGTGGGCTGACAAATTGCCTGTACTGTACAGACCTTTCTATTTCCAACCTTTTCATCCTTTCCTTTTGCAGGACAGTGCACTAGTGACCACCATTCGAGAAACTGGACGATTGTTTCGCCTCCTTGTAGACAGTTTGAAGAACGACCAGCTAGTCCAGACAGAGGTACGATCATCCAAATCTCCTTCACCGTCAAGGCACAAGACTATTGTCCCTGGTTTGTTAGCAGACCTCCGTTCGGAGCGTCGTCGACGTCATCGTTACTTTGCGTATCTTATTCGCACAAGTATCCGCGTCGCTCAGGCAAATCAACATCTGAATTCGCTTAAATTGCGGTAAGTTTTGTCTGTTACCTCTGGTTTCCTCGTGACCCCCTTGGTGGAGCTCGGGATAACTCAGTGCGAACTTCCGTGTTTAGAACCCAACCTCACCATCAAGTGTTGGGTAATTCAAGGCCTCGTGCTTCTTTCGGGTGGCATGGCAGCTATACACTGAAATGGTTTTATTGCTGAACAATTGCTATTTTACCATGGCTTGTTCTGTAAGTGATAGTCATCTACTCAACTCCCGGAGGGACTTCCCTCTGTGATGCACGTCAAGTATTTATCTGCGTTCGTCAGGTATATTGAATCCCGTGTCATAAAACTAATACGGAGATCAATTGCATAGTTTGATAGATACAAGTTGTTGTGTGCTTGCCGATCGAGCTGTGTAACCAATATTTTTTCATAGTCCATAGGGTTCAGAGTGGAACAGAACAGTGGGTTAACCAATATGGCTGAAACGCAGACAACTTGCCGTCGTAGAACGACCGTTCCTATGGAGAAGCATTCCTCTGCGATTACATCCACTTGTCAATTCAGGGGGCGGAGGTAAAGCGTTCTTACCGATTTCTGGTTATCCAGCTGATGCCAGTTTAAGATATGACTTGTTCACAACCAGGACAACGGCGACGTACGTTTTAAGGCATTTGGGTTGCACTGAGTTCGCTCCAGAAAGGTGGTCATAACGATGAATCTGGACTTCTCTATCAGGAGAGTGGTTGGAGTACTTCATGAATACTATAGAATGAGGGAGGTAACGCTCAGAACAATTGAATAGAGAGAGTGGGTGATACACAAACCCGAGCATTATCTTCCCGTCAGTTTGCCGGATGTAAACTGTTCGACACTTCTTGCCTCTTATCAAGTAAATGCCGTTGAGAGTGAACAAAGATGGGTTGCGATGCCTATCCGACGAGCGTCAAACTCAGCGAATTTTCCTGGAATTTGTGATTCGATATCTAGAGCATCTGCCTAGATGAGCAATAAGATAGCCTTTGTATTGCATATTTAACTGAAGAACTGTATAAAAAAGGTGATTTGTCTCAGTCTCACGTATCGATGCTTGTGTGCACAACCGAATGGTTTATGCTACGCTCTCATTTCGAACTCAAATGTGTTGGTTCGTAACAAACTTTTTCTTGAAAGTTGCAGGTAAAGCTGTGCTGTTGACAACCAGCGAGTAATTAGAATCACGACCAACAAGTTTTGTGGTTATTTTGTAATTGAAACGATCTGGATAGAAAAATTGCAGGTTTACAATTAAAAAAAATTTTGGCACCTCAGATTGTGGTGATCACCGTTGATTTGCCGGCAGAGCTGGCCACCAGTTCAGGTGGATTTGCACTACGTGGATGTATATAAAACATAGATCACCACGTCTTCAGCCCCGTCTACAATTCAGTCTTTTGACGAGTTTCTTTCGGCTGTTTGGTCCATGCTAACCACCAACATTGTTCCTTAATTTCGTTTGGCTGCATGTCACTCCTGCATGTCACACACCTGTATGTTTCCGTTCCTGATTGAAGTGTTCCTTCAGAATAGACACTAGTCAACCACAGCCGATCGATTTTTCGCTGCTCTGACAACCTTATCGTCCCTGTCTCATGGACACCTTCGTTCACAGGGTTCTTGCATTACTCCATTGACCTATCCCAATATGCCTACCATTGTCATTGGTTCTTCACTTAGCCTGCTGCTGTGCTGCTTATGAGTTGCTGGCTCTTGTAAACAACTTTCTAAAGGATTTCAAACATGTACCCTGAGACGCCTAAGTTCCAAGTCTTCATTTGGGGTTCATTACAAAGGATGTCACCATCGAGATAGCTCAATTGTTAACGAACTAACTTACTGATCGGATCGTTCAAACCAAACCTCTGCATGTCGATCATTACTGTAAAGACTTGGGCAACCCGGCGGCATCTGAGCCCTCGTGCTTCCTTCGAGTGGTATGACAGCTGGTCACTGAAATGGTGTTACAACCAGACGATTATTGTTATTTATAATGCCACCATCACCAAAAGTACCATGTGTAATAGGTAACCACTTACTCAGTACGTGTGGCACAGGCGGGAATGTTTTCAAGTGGATCACTGAGACTGGTTTCTTTTTAAAGACATCACACACTAAATCGGTACGCTGTTGCGCACCTTCCAGAGAGTAAATATCCATTCAGAAGGATCTTTCAGAAGATGTTACTGTGTGTGTACCATGTCCTGCTAGCATTTTGCAATAAAAGCCGTTCTGGTTTTGCCGTTTAGATAAGGCATGTAAGGCTAAGGGGCGGTAGTGGCGCGCGTATAGAGCGAAACGGACGATGGGGTGGAAAGGTTGAAAACCGCCCATACAGTTGACGAAGAGCAAAACATGAGCCCACTAGAGGGAGGGAACTATAAGCACCTGAAGCATCTTTGGACGGTCACGCGACTGATTTCCAGAACTTTTAGCTGAACTATCATTCCAGCTGAATTTATTTTCTAGAGCCCGTTAACCAACCCTTCGAAAATGCGAATTTTCGTGTAATTTACAGAAGATTTTGTTGTTCTCAACTGAAATCCATTCTCGAATATGGTAGAAATGTGAACCACTGCGTTGTCCTGTTCAACTATTCCGCCCTCCTGTTTGTTTGCAGTACTGGTTAACTAAAACAAGTGTTCTGCTATGTAGATGTGTGTCAGAATCCAAGTGATTATTGCATATTGCCGATTGGTTCACTGTAAACTGAGAATACTTCAAACTGATGATGAGAACATCGCCGTAAGCGAGTAGTGCTTGTTGTCTGCTGGACTACCAGACGCTTTCAAGAAATCCACAAGGCTGCAACAATTCTGTTCTGTGGGCAATGGAGCAGGCTTTTTTGGGAATAAGACCATCAGATTCACTGGAGTCACCTTGAACTGAAGTTCCTGTCACCTGAAGTCGGCGGCGGTGCTAGGTGATCCCTGGTGATCGGAAAAAGTTTCCCACTAACGGATCAGAAACGCGGCACATCACAAGTGCAACATTTGCAGAATTCAATAATTTCAGTTTACAGTCGATGGGTTGATTGTCTCCTCAGTCTATGAAATCAATGAATCGTCAATACTAGACTGTTGGTAGGTGTATCATGCATGAAGCTATGGTAAGTATTTGCTATTAGGAGTGAAAACAAGACAATGCAGCGTCTCGCGTCATCATCAGAGGCCGCTATGAGAGGCAATGCGCGACTGGCCAATCAGTTTATTATTCCGTCCTGAATGGAAGCATATCGACTACCAGCACGCCAAATGTACAAGCATGCAAATGTCCAGAGACCCGTTAATGGATATTCCAAGATTAAATGGAGAGATATCTGTCGAAATCTCATCCACCCACTCAACAAACATGTGTTGAGTAGTGTTTTTCATGTGGTAGGACCGTACAGCGGAGTGATGCTATGATTTTTTGGTGATTGCTACTCGCTTTCATACTGGTCGACTACGTAACGCCGTGTAAATTCTGGGTTTATTTTCTGATTCAACCGATTGCCTGCCGATCATAAGTTATCCAGTTTTATCCGTGTGTTTGTGGTGAAAAACCTATGTAGTCATAAAATTTACAGCAGAATGTATAGAAAAATGTCAGAATGTTCCGGCATAAGTCTCTTGAATTTTCATCCTTGGACACCTCAGCAACTATACTCTTAGACTATTAATTTCAGCAGATTAGAAACAAATCAGACAGCTCCATTTTCGTTTGTTCTTTTCAAAGTGTTCATTACTTCTAGTTCCGTTCCTTGCACTTACAGAGTTCGACACAACCTCACCCTTCAGTGTGACAATTTGCTGTACAACGCAATTACCAGCTTTCTTGACTCTCAGTTGGAATTGTTCGAGGATTTCTACGCTCGACTCACGAAAGCACGTTCCTCCAGCGAAGCTGAAGAACTACCCAGTGTGGCACGTGGCCTAGTTAATCAATTCATTCACACTTTGGTCACCAAGTGGAGCGCTCTGTCCCTTCAACTATTCTCAGCCCCTGTAGACGATCCCGACTTTGCTTACCTATCCACAACTGTTTCGGGGCCATCCCACCTGATCCGGCTTGTGATGGAGAAGGTGTACAGATCTGGCATTTGGATGAATGATGCCTCGGTGGAGCGGGAGCGCGATGTGTAAGTGAGTTTGTTTATCGTTGACTATCTTGGGGTTGGAGAACGACGTATGGCTCACTGTATTTTGACCAGAAGGACGACCTAAATGTAACAGATGTGTCAAGAAGTAGCGGAAGTTATTCTGGTAATGTATCACACCAAGTCCAGTGTGTTTCTTGATTGTCACTGTATTTATGGTCAATTGTTTTATGGACTTGCCTGCCTAGGTTTGAAATATCAAATGGTTGCTTGGTTCCTTTCCCTCATCCGGTCTTACTTAGTACAGTACTCTCCACCGAAAAAAAAACGATTTGGCCATACGGACTTTGTTGTATTGTGCGGTGGCCGAGCTATTGGTTACGCCTGCACTGAGCCTGCCAGACTACGCGATAGGGAGAAGACAGAGAACTGGGGACACGGCTGTATTGCCAGGACGAAACATACAGAGCGTCTGCGTAAATATATATAGGATGACTAATTGGCCAAATATGGTCGTTTACTTGTTCGTTCCGTACAGCCAATGGTGGTGTTCCGGTCGTGAACATTCTCAGCCCCACTACGCTGGTCGTGTGTTGCTAAGCCGTTTGGTGAGAGCCGCCAACACACCTACTTTCCGGACGTGTCGAACCGATGGTGACCTTGGGGATGCGTCACTCTCTGCACATGTACTTTTTCTTCTGTCTGGGCGCGCCCTGACAAACTTTTTTCATTGAAATCGCTCCTCGACGAAGTGTTTCCAGAACTCTATTCTAGGGACGCTCTTGGTTCCAGCATCTACTCGCAACGAACTGAATAAAAATGTCCAGCAGTTTTCAAGCATCTGTGGTGCTGCCTGACGGGTCAATCGATCAGCCCAACCAGGATAGTTCCCGGGTCAAACAAACAAGTCATTCTGTCCAATTTGAGAACAGTTCCCAGTGTGCACTGGCGAAAGAGTCATGTCCATTGCATGTGTCGGGGTTCTGATGTTCGAATTGCAGAAGAACTACCACAGATGTGTGCTGCTGTGAGCTTCCCCGCTTTTGTGTAGACTAATTACACCAGCCCGGAAGGATGTTAAGATGAGAATTCTACAATTCTAGCAAGTATATGCAAGAAGATAACGTAAAATTCACAACAATAGATTTCGTACTGATTCCGGTTAACCGGCCGACCATCCCTTCCTCATCTCCAACACTGGTGCTACACTATTCTAATGGGCTTGTATCTTGGAAACCGCGTCTGAAAGACCCGTATTTGTAGAACACATTTCACGACGGTTCCTTTGAGAGACAACATCCGCTCGGAGCCTACCAAAATTTGTCGTACAGAAATACCTACGAAAGATGGATTGGTCATAATAAAGCAAAAAAAGGTTTGGAACGATTCCTACTGCTGTAGTTTTTGTCTCACTTTCTGTTCCCTCCTGCCAAGATGTATCGAGAATGAGCACTTCGCACCTACTGGATGACATTGATTGCTACTGTAACTGTAAAATCCCAGTTAAGCCGGCCTAATTCATCTTACCTGATTTCATCAGATTCCTTAAGATCATAAGCACTCCCCACGAACGAAATTCTCCTCACTGTGAGGGAGCATGGTTACGCGGTAAATCCACTCTCTCCTGAAGAGTACGACGCGCTATAGGTATTCTCACTGTTGGTAGTATTACATCGCGCATGTTGTGCTAGAAGTTCATGAATAACCGGCGCAACCAATCATACCCGAGCACCTTATATTCCACGATTTGTCAGTTGACTCATACTCACTCTGTTATTCTGATAACTCCACCACCTCGAACCCAGCTTCATCGATTGTGGGAATGAGCGCGTGAATTGGTGGACTGATCGCCGTAAATTTGCTTAGACACGCAGAGGTCAGTCCGAAACGCCGGATGAAAGTTGGGGACCAGTCGACTCATCCAAATCTCCGTAGTCAGCATGAGAGGTCAAAACTACATCCTTCGTATAACCCAGGTCTCGAAAAGGGGTTAGAAAGAAGCTCACCGCAATTGGTATGGAAGTCACTCGTCCACAATGAACCGCTAAACGTGATTACACAGGAACCTCATGTCAGCAAACTAGAAACCGGATCACGAGATTGACAGGGCAACAGGGTATGGAGAACAGGTAGCGTTACACATGAGGCGGCTGCTTCAGCAAGACATTCGGTGACCGCAACGACGTCTAATTACGACCTTACGTGCACACGTGACATCTGTCATCAACACACCGCATCATCACGAGGTCTCCACTGAATTTCGCCGTAATTTTTATCCATTAGGTGGTTGAACCAAGGTTGTTCAGCGAACGCCTGATTTCACAAATCACACCAGCCGCTGATCGCATTAAGATAGGGTTGAAAAAGTGGACCTGGTTTGTCGTGTGTTGAATTCGCTAGGAAGCCCCACCATATGGATAGTCGCTCCAGGGTCTGCGATGAAGCGAAGTGGGGAAAGTGCAAAAAATGAGTGATAATTGCTTAATACAAAACTACCGTTAAGGTTGATGAAACTTCTTCGGCACTAAGTTATCCTGCAAATAATTGCTGAACTGTTTGCAGGTACTGACTCCCGCATTAGCAGGTTATCTCTGGCAAATTGGTGAAAAAAACGGTACAAACTATTCAATCACCTCTCAAATATCGTTAGCCTACTTCACTGAAAAGATCTATGTTCCATTCTATTTTCCTCGATCGAATACCTCCTGCCATTGACTCTGCCGTCCTCCTGTCTCGTAGGCTGTTGCACCGCGAGCTGGCCAGCTTGGGTCACTTGTTTACCGCAAACGACCTACAGATTCCTGAACGATTCCATATACTTCAACCGTTCATCTCGGTTCAAGAAGAACTACGACTGCTCGATCGGTCACACGTGAGTCTAATCTTTGTCTCCCAAAACTCGTCTCTTGTCTGACCAATCAAAATATTCGGGTTTATCTCCCCCCCCCAGCCAGCGCGGTGTTTCCAGTGGCGTCAGTTCCATTAGTCCGCTTTGCTGGATAAAGCAGAACGATTACTTAGGGAAAACAAATCTCATTTGCACTGCAAACGTTATCTGTAGCTTTCGTATGGATGCTCATTGGATGAATGTTCCCACAAACGAGCAGTTTCCTGATCCACGAGCGTTGATCGGTATGGAGTAAATTTACTGCTTCGTGTGAACTCCTAGATAGTAGCGTTCTGTTATTTCTAGAGAGAAGTCATACAACTGAAGAACCGTAGTCGAACCAGCCTATGTACATTTGTATAAAACAAGCAGCATTGCGCCTCGATCATCGTCATCAAAGACAGAAACATCAGCGTTAACACTGATGCTCCGCAATCGAAATACAGGTTAATGACTGTAGCACTTTGGGGTACCTGAACTTTTGACTTGCCAAAAAATGCAATGGGGACTAATTGAATTTTCCTCCCGTTACAGGTTCCCAGTGAAATGCTCCAATGTCTGAAGAGTGTCAACGACCGAATTGTTACCACACTTGCCTTAGTATCCCCCGATTCGCCTCCCAGCGCCGACGATTTGTTACCTGTGCTTATTTATGTTATTATTCAGGTATGTTATCCCATCGGTTTGATTTTCCCAACTTTTTTGTGTCCACTAACGAACCCAACTGTTGCTAATCTGTCAAAATGGTGGATTGGTATCACAGATTTGGAGGGTATCACTAGAACTGTCTGCAAGTGCATTCCTTATCCTAGTTGGCGTTTCACGGTGCTCGGATTCCTTTCTTTCGTGAAGGAGTATCGCTTCATTGTGTGTTGATATTTAGGGTGAGTGAGAACCGACGATAACTAATCAATCGTACGTTCTGTTGTTATCAACAGGTCAACCCACCGAGGCTGCTTACCAACATTGCGTTTATCGAAACCTTTGGTAGCAACTTGGAAGGGGGAGATCAGTATAGCTGGTGCCAGTTCCGCGCTGCAGTTGCCGAGGTCCGACGTCTTCTGTCCGCAGTGTTACTCGACGAGGACGGTACGCACTCTCACACCGGGTGAACATCCTAACAATCCGATTCCACACAGTGCATAGCATCGCCATCGACTGCACCTGTTTTCGCTTTATTTCCTTCTTTTTCTACCGCCGCTCACCACTCTTGCAGTTACTGCGATATAATAACAACCGAAAACCACTTACTGTGATCTGTTTCTCTATCCCTTGATCCTGTGTAAATGCAACTTTGTACGATATGTTCCAATGTAATTACTTATTCTTACCCTGATTGTAACACCAGAAAATGTGACGATAGGAACGGATGTGGCGAATCTATTCCATTCCAAGGGTGGGGGGCTATATCGTTTCTGCCCGCAGTGCATTTTTGTGGGGAAACTGACATGTTCTTGACGTTTGTCCTGTTATATGTTGGTTGCGAGAGCTATCACGGAATAGCACGGTTTGCGCCATTCGGCGTACGTTTTGATGCGACGCAGTACAACCTTAGCCCAGCCCAGCTGCCCCTGGATTACTGTGACACGGACTGGTGGCAATGATTGAATCCAAAGTTGGACCTGGTTCACAAACCTCATCCATTTGAGTAGGGTAAATCAGGTAGGTAAGAGTTCAGGACAAAGAGACGACGATGTGATCATACTATTATGTATGAACAATGTAGCAGTACCTTAGCCTTCATTCTTCCTACGACTTGCGACGCTTGAGAAAACAGCAGCTCCTGGCCGGGAACTCCAATTCGATTCCATACATGGCTTAACCACTTATGACTAGACTAGAACGACCTGACTATATCACATTACGGCCACAGCCGGTCGACCTTTCAAGATAAGTAGCGGAAACTACTCACAAGGTTGCTGAAAACTCTTCGACAGCCCACGACCAGTTTCGCCCTTCTTGGGACTCATCAGGTAGGCGCAGTCCCCGAGTTTACGTCTACTTGACCTCGTTTTACCCACATTAATTGACAGTGGTAGGTTGTTAGCTAGCTCCAAGTCGAAAATTAGAAAGTTTCACTTCTGGACATAAAAAGCTGACCGTTTCAGAAGACCAAACGCCAAAACGGAGTTCCAAAAGCGCTGGAAGTCGTGGTTCATTTCAGGCGGAAAATTTCTGTTATGAACAATCTTCAAAATAATGTACAAGCAGGAAGTAGGGAGTGATGGGGAAAGAAAGCAGAGAGAAAACAATGCTACCACCTAGTATGGAGAACTCAGTCAATCATTGCGTAAATGGCATCTCGTAATGCTTCGGCCATTGATGCTTGACTCGCGTGCGCAGGTAGGTGTTGAAGCACTAGGTCAATCAGGTGCACCAAATGAGTGACATTGTCAGCTGGTGAGAGACTTGGATCACAAAACGCTTCTTCTGAATACATGTTTGTAGCTTCCTGAAGAGAAAAAAAGGTGGCCAAATTGTTAAGGGTTGGAAAGTACCAGACATTGGGCACATATTTTAACAACGATAACGGCAAACGGTCTGTAACATAAACGATGCTTCAACGAGGTGTTTGTTTCAATCCCAACTTTCGTCGTCAAATCTCTGAGCAGAACAGCACGAGGAAACGCCCAACCAGAAGTCAAATTGTGTAGATGGTGTTTAGGTTGTAATGTTCTGTTCACCCATAATGTCCAACCATTGTCTGGCTATGACCAAATACTCACCCTATGGTTTAGGCGACCAAGACCTGTCGTGAGTCTGTTACTTAGTAACAGACACTCAGCAAACAGGGTAATATGTATGCGATCCGTTCCGAGCAATAGCGAGTTGCGCTGTTGATTCGGCATGAGTCTGCGCCCAGTGCTCCTTGCTGAGTAAAACATTTGAGAGAAACCAGACAACCATAAAATTCCATTTCACTTTTCCACCAGTTCGGAGTGAACAACCATGTCACACCCAATCCGTTTTGATTAACTCTGTTCGCCCCAACAGCCTACATTGAGTAGGTGACAGTGAGCGTCAGTCATGGGAAATCTAGGACGGCAAATGACAATATCCTTTTGGTTCCATGTGCAAAATGTAAAAATAGCATAAGCAAAGTAACCCCTAAATTGGTGGCTTCGTATGAGTTCACCAGTTTAACCACTAGATGAGCTAGGAAATGTCGACACCAAAGTTGAAGTAGGTCAATCTGGACAAGTTTCACCGTTGGATGGACGATGCCATTCGCGCTCGGTTCGTTTGGAAGGATCAATTGTGCATCGAGCAATTAAAGAGGACCCATAATGCTCAGAAGTAATTGAATAGAGCAGTAGACAGTCACGATCAAGAAGACCAAAGCCACTTCACAGTTTCTCGTGCAAGCGATTTTTGGTCTCTGGATGTTCTCACCTTAAAGAGCAACCATTTGACCACGTTGCGTTCTTAGTGCACTGGGTATTTGCGACTATGTGAATGGCTTTCAGAGTGAACACCTTGCCAAAAGCTTCTGGCAACCAACGAGTGACAGTTCTTGATTATCAGTTAAGATTTTCGCACATGTTTGGTGAACACTCAGGTCCACGAGTAGAGCACAGCCTGCCGCGTGTGCGCTCATGCGCTGGTCGGTCACTTATTAACGGTAGGACACCTGAGTAAATCTCGTGTCTCGTGATACCTGTATGGAACAAAATATTGAGAATGATACCTGGCTGCTATCAACGAGTTAGGCAAGAATATGTATAAAGAAGTAGAGAAACAATCAAGTCGACAACAAGTGCAATAATAGGAGATAATACTTCCGAAATATGGGATTGCTGTCCTTTTTGGATTGCGCGAGTCTGGATGGTCTCAATACTAAATGTTTGGGTAACGAACGGGAAAACAAGGCTGACTGCGAACTACAAACACTGGACCGTTTTGATTTCGTCACTGACGAAAGTTGTTTGTCAAATACTTCAAAGCAAAGATGCAGGATGACGCTGTTTTCTTTCGAACATGGCCTGCGTATTGCAATCTCAGGATATACAAAAATGCCACTGACAAATAAGTGTAACGGAAATACACCTACGTGCTACAATCATTCCTCCCCCCCCCCCAAAAAAAAAACAGAAAAATGACCACGAGTGTGATTGGTTCAGTGAGTGGCTCACCCCCCTCCTCGAAGTAAAGGGAACGCGTTGGATTTCACCTCGTAGTTGATGCGGAGAAAAGAAAATGTTTTTTAGTTGATAATGGATAGCAAGCGCAATCATACATGCCAACAAGTTAATCGAGCGCGTCGACTACCCCATCTCCTAACTGATGATCACAGTATAGCCGTGAACGTCATTCGACCAACTAGTCTCCTTGACCGCGGTGCTGTCGACTAGTTTTTTTCGTACTCCAGTAAATCGAATTTCTAGTTATCCACCGGTACTGTGCATGACTGCTGCGCATAAAACTAGTGAATACAGACACGTGAGGACAAGCACAAACGGGCGTGCCGCAAGTAACCAAGTACCGAACTCTCAGTCGACCATCGGCATTACTCAATGACTTCTACACTGCGTCGCTCAATTTCTGACTGACGGTCTCCCTTGAGGACTGGTAGCACAATCAGGTTCAAAATGACATCAGGCACTGACAATGGTAATCCACACTATTCGGTTTATCATAGTGTTTACCTTATTTTACCTTATTTTATATTGCCAATCTATCATACCACCATCGGTCTCGCTTGGTTTCAGGTCACGTAGTCTTCCGTTAGGCCCGTATCCATCTTGAAGATAATCATATCAGTTAAAACTGTGGTGACGTCATTGGGATGACCAACTATTTGTGTAGATGACGTAGCCTACTATAGGAAGTTCAACTGATTGATGCGCGGGATCAAAAGTCAATAGTGACAAGGACTTGAGACATGCTAGGACAAGCACAAACGGGCGTGCCGCAAGTAACCAAGTACCGAACTCCCAGTCGACCATCGGCATGGATTACCTCTCACTCAATGACTTCTACACTGCGTCGCTCAATTTCTGACTGACGGTCTCCCTTGAGGACTGGTAGCACAATCAGGTTCAAAATGACATCAGGCACTGACAATGGTAATCCACACTATTCGGTTTATCATAGTGTTTACCTTATTTTACCTTATTTTATATTGCCAATCTATCATACCACCATCGGTCTCGCTTGGTTTCAGGTCACGTAGTCTTCCGTTAGGCCCGTATCCATCTTGAAGATAATCATATCAGTTAAAACTGTGGTGACGTCATTGGGATGATCAACTATTTGTGTAGATGACGTAGCCTACTATAGGAAGTTCAACTGATTGATGCGCGGGATCAAAAGTCAATAGTGACAAGGACTTGAGACATGCTTAAAAGCAGATACAAACAGGTAAAAAAAACTCAAACTAAGAGTGTCGTCATCTTAAGTGCCACATAATTTTGTGCGATTCGAAAGGAAGACTCGATGTCGCGAAAACGATGCGGAAACAGCGTGCTCAGAGGAAACATCAATTCGTTATGGCTTAAAGGTAAACATGTGTGCAAAAACACGTGATAGGGCGTGTATTCGGAGAGCGAGCGTGAAGATGTGCGTAAAATCGATTCAGCGGGCCATTGTTCGATAGTGCATGGCAGACAATGAGCAAAATGTGGTGGAGTCTATGAGAAAAACGCGAACAGAGATGTATTTATACACAAGGACAGTCTCGAAGAACGAAAGGAAGGAATATCTTGTCACCAACGTATGCTCTGCTTGTTGACTGTGGATAACCAACGGAGAGAAAGGTGACCGAGTGGTCTAAACGCAGTACACTACTCATAAGGTTGCAGGAAACACTTCGACCGGTCTCGCCTTTCTTGGAGCGTATCCCGAGTTTCCATCAACCTTATAACCCAAATTTGGCACATTTCGTTAAATTCTCTCATTCTCACACGGATTTGGTTCTGACAGGAAGCTCAACTGAACCCGTTTATGATGGACCGAATGGTATTTTGTGGCGATTATTTCAAACTTACATGTACTGCCGGAGACTCTGAAGGTGTTTTTCCATAATGGCGCCAGCGTTTCTAAACAACCAGCAATGAGTGGTAATATTGTGGCTAACGCACTAGAAAACACTGAAACTAGAGTACATATAAACTAATTTAATTGTTCTAATTTGGTTTGATTCAGGTTAAAATTGATTTCTACACACTTTGAAGCAGTGGATGCGGAAGGAAATTTCGCAGCCCATTGGAGTAACGAGACTTTATTGCATGAAAACGCATATCATTCCCGTTCAAACATCTGTTGAGAGTCGATAGATTTCTGTGAAACAATTTGATAACTTACAGGCAGGAGTCCGCGAAGCCATGATTCCAACTCGAAAGGAACGCAGGCACGCCAGCGCAACTGCTCAGAGGTAGCTACCGAATGCCCAAAACACTGCCAAGCCACACGCTGACCAACAATCAGGAGAAGTCTGGTGGCTAAGTTGGCGGGGTTTTGTAACTGAGATAGATACTAGAAAGGGAGAGTAACTGGGAGATAGCATTTAAAACTAAAAGGATTCTTACATATGTAAGCTGGAAACGGTAGTAAAGAGTAGGGCAGGAACAGGGGCATATGTGGTCAACTAGTAGTGCTCTTTTCGCCCAACCATGAGAAGGGTGGAAGAGAGCCAGAGGCGGTCAAACAATGACTTGGCAGCGAAGTATGAAAGCCACTACCGGCAAACTCAGCTGCGCTGGTCACTGCCGTCTTCCTGGATGGGGACCCCGAGACGGGCCACATCAATGGCTAGAGACATTGTCAGACATGGCCCAGTCGCGCCCTCAATGGCGCTCGTGCATCAAAGCTATTGCCTTCAATGCATAGCTCCTTTTCCACCCCACCCCCCACTTGACAGCCCACTGACAGTGCTGGATTTATGCACCAAGTTACCAGCTCGCGCGTGCAATGCGCAGCTACCTACCCCCCAATCATTGGTGAACGAAACTGTGGCAGCTACAACCAGTGTACGACGAGTACGCGGTTCTTACAGCTGACAATGATGATGATGATTATGTGTTTATGAAGAGCGATTGGACACTGGAACTCACTGATATGTGCGTCTAAACCACAACTAGGTATTAGGTGGTTTATGGGAATTGCAGATTTCTCCCGTAAACCAACATTTCTTGGTGGTGTACTGGTCAACAGCTAAATGGGTCCTCAGTCTTACCTCTAATGTGGTACTTGTGAGAGTTTTTGCAATATAGTACTCCGAAATTCAGTGAGCAAGAGTGTTGAAAATTATCCGTCATCTACGACCGATTACGGAGGGTGAAAATTCAAGGAACATAAGTACTCAGTTGCTGTTCCCGTCGCCATAATGTGCTTGGCGATTCTATCTAACCCTAGAGATAACGAACACCAGAAGATCCAAGTCAAGTTATACAGTGGGCATTACAGTGTCGTTCACAAAGTTGCAGCAACCACGTACAGTGAAATAAAACTGGCTACTCGGAAAGAGAAAAAAATAGATGAACGACCAAGCTCGAGTCAATATACGGCGGAACAGTCATTGACCAGATTGTTCAACACGTTCTACAAGTTCTGTGGTAAATCATTCACAGAAACAATTTATTAGTACTAAGCTGCTTGCAACAATTATCGAACGCCCACCAACACCACATCACTATACACTGTGGACAAACCCAGCAAGTTAGCGCACTGTGTGAGAAACGCATGTACAAATGTGCTAGGCTGTTGACAGAACAATGGGTCATGACGGTTACTGTTGAGAATGACTAAGCCGGTGTGTTTCACAGATAGTATACACACTGAACGATAAGGCTACATACGCTTCGCTCGCTAATGCACTTTAGGCTGAAAATATCGATTTTGTAAAACTCCCTGAAGAGACCCGACTACCGACTGGCTGTTTGCGTCAATCGTTAAAACATATCACTGCTGGAGGTTGTGTTAGAGAGGGAGCACCATAAAGCAAACAGAGGCTCACGCATATTGACCTCCAGAACTCAGGAATGGTCATGTAACCATACGGTTACCAAGTTTTTGGTCCCGGATATGACCAACCAGTTGAGAGATGGGTTGGTGGGGGGATGAGACAAACCATTCGCTTGAAAATGTATCGGAATATTTGTAGCTGTGGCGTGCTTCATTGTTTATTGATCAGGTGACTGTTGATCTGTTCGCGGAGCTTGGTAATTAACTTGTAAAAGTTCGGCCACCATGAGAAGTGCGCGGTTGCGTGGGTAGTTCCTTGTCACCTGCTTGAGTTAATATAGTCGTCAAAGACCAGTTGATAAAAATTGTGGTAATCGGCTGACGGAAATGCCCATTTCTCGGAATCCAATTGGTTCGCTTCTAGTTGTGTTGCGTCGTGGTCTGGAACCCCCGGATTCGATTAGAGCGTTGAGTAGTTCATGTCCCAACCAATCGAATTCAAGATCACAACACAACACAGCTAAAAACGGACCAACTGAATTCCGAGGAAGGTGAGTTCCCGTCAGCCAACCACCATAATGCATATCAGTTGGTCTTTAGCGACCATCTTAACTCAAGCAGGTAAGGAGGAACTAACCATCCAAGGGCGCACTGATGATATTACCTCGCTTGGTGACCAAAACAAGCTCGGCGAACAGATCACCGACCACCTGGTCAATCAACAAACCGTTCGCTTGTCCCATGTTCTCAAATCACAGGCCGAAGTCAAAGTAGCCTACTGTAAGACAACTTGATAGGGAAACTGGCGTAATTGGATTACGACTGGATATTATTAACCCGTACAAGGCGAAAGGCAACATAACCAGCCAGCCTAGCAGAAGACAGAATCAAAGTGGAGCGCAGCTTCAACACTAAAGGATAAAGATCAAAATTTACAGCCATCTGCAAATGAAGAAGTGAGTCAATATCGCATTTGTCAATCTTACCAATTCTGCCTGATCGTCAAGATTGGACTCGAACAGAGCAAGTACGTGTTGACTGAGAGCCATATCTTTGGGATAGCCCCAGCGACGAGCCAAGGTAACCAACGCAGAGGTGAAAAGCTTGTATAGTTCAAGAGGACTTGAGGTCCAATCACCAGACCCCACGTTCGACGAGACACAAGGGGAAAGTCGAGTCGAGGCTAGGGAATTCACTGAGGTCCTGTAGCTAGACACGGCTTGTTCCGTCAACCAAGATAAGAAAAACCGTCTTCGATTGTCCAAAGCAGCATCGACTTCCTGGCCGAGCGAGGCGCTTATCCAATTCGGATTGAAACTAAGAGTGATTGGACTGGAGTCCTATACACAAAGACAGGAAAGTTTGTACAGTTATTCGCAACCTACCCTAGCAGCAATGTTAGAAAGGGATAAGGTTTGTTTGGGCGATAAAACGGCTGTGGAGATAAAAAGGACATGGCTATACACAAGGATCTATTTACCTGTGGTACAAAGAAGTTTTCGGGTTCATAATATTGTTGAGTGGTGTGCATATCCGGCTCCAGACGCAATTGTTGCCGACGCTTCGGTCTCAATGGACGACCAAAGACATTCATCGCACTCACCACAATTACAGCCTGTTCCCAAGAGGCAATTGAGCGCATATCCGGCACGGGCTGGTTGACTGCTGCCTCGGCGATCAGCGTCCGACCAAGGCTAGACGTGGTGTCCTGGTCACGCGGATTCCTGTCGGGGCTAAACGGCTCGGCAGACATATCCCTGTTATCGTCTCTCCAAAGTTGGACATCCTCCTGTACATCTGTGGAGTCTGTATTCCACTCACGCTCCACAGAAAAGACAGGAACAACTTCAGCTTTGCCGCATGCCTAAAGAAGCAAAGGGATGCATGTGTATAACATCAGTATGGTATCTCTGGACTGATGTCGGATAGTGACAGACAGAAAAGTTACAACATAATGGGACAAGCTACAGACTCGTAATTGCTAATGGAACACTATGTAAAGCGCAATTAAAAAAACGGAAACAGTCGGAAGACCATACATGAGTGTTCGAAGGTTTCTGAAATCACACCCGATATCAATGTATTGACAACTATGAAGAAACAAAAGCCCAGGAACAGGTTGGATAGGCTACGGGGTCATAGGGATTACGCGCAACCAGCTACGCTCAGTATCCTGTTGGCCTTGAATTACTTCGGATTGGTCCTGTGAATTTAGTGTCATTTAATGCGTAGCTTAAACAATAGAAATTTTCCCTGTTTTCTGTCAAGGAAGGGCTAAAAAAGGGAAAACACCAGTATACGGTGCTGCAAGGCTCCATATACGCACTCCGTCCCAGAAAATGGATTGTCGTTGGTTCTGATACGAACGAACTTCGGTTTATGTGTCTCGCGTTTCGCATAAACTAATAAAATTAATTAAGTCTGAGTGTGATTGTTCAGACGGCTGCCGTGAATCAATTGTGCAATCTGTACTACAGTCGTTGCTGAAATGGTAAACAGCTGTTTTTACGGTGTAACCTTCGGGAAGAGGACAAAAATAGCTCAACAAACAAGTCCGAACACAAGTTATGAAACATTATCGTCACAAATGGGTTGTATTGGGTAAAGGTGTGATCAAGTGAACTCTTCGTAATTGGTAAAGACTCAAATGTCCGGAGGTCAGCCACCCCTAATAAGCGAACAGCGAGGAATCAGACGGATGTCATGTGCGAGCTACGGACCAAACAAAGGCATGCCCTGACTGGTCAGAATGCCAGCCAGTCTGTATCAGGCATCTTTAGCTCGACGCTTTTCGCCTCCCTCACATAGATTCTAGCACCACCTAGTGGGAAATTCTGTGGTTACCTATAAATACAGTTGTAACAATCTTTCTTTGTCTCCATAAAGAGCTGTCTGAAGCTACCGTGCCTTTTGATATACCATAGTGGGCACAGCAGGAAGCCAAGGGCCGATACAGAGGTGCAGGACTGTTCAGTAAGTCACAGCAAGTCACCGAGGGAGGACGAACAGGAGGTTAAGTGTTAAAGCCACCAATACGATCGACTGGTAGACCATAACTGTGAAGTCAAGAAGGGAGGACTATTCGCTGTCGTCCCTACGCCATCTACTGGCTTTCTTAGTGGCCTGCATTGATGTAATTTCTGTTATTTTTTCGGCATGACGAACGGATTTTTTTCATGAAATTAGGGCATTTTATTCGCCTTTTTACAAGGCCAACACATTTATTGTTTGTTCTGAGAGTTCATGAATAAACTTGATAAGTAAATTGATATTTGTGCGTTGACCTTTGGGTGCCTGTTGTAATCTGCCTATATTTATCTTACGGCTAATTTGAGACAAGAGGTTGCAACGAACAAAGTTCTGATTACCGAGCTACAGTCCCATTGTTCCGGAATCAACTAGGTAATTCGTAAGATTGGTGAAAACTAAATCAGATGCTCCAAATATGCACTTAAGGTCGATAATCACTCGTAATTGACAAAGTATACTCGCGTGAAAATTACAGTAGTCCTGGCGAGTGATACAATTTAATCACTCGACTACGTTATTCTTCAACCAACTGTGCTAAACAAAGGCGGAGTCAGGCTTCAGCTGGCACGATATTCTAGATTCTCGACATAACACAGACTTTTCGACGCTCATCAAACCCGCTTAGCCCTTTTTGGGACTCATCGGATAGGCATAATTCCCCAGCCGGTCGTCCAAGCGCTTTCAGCAGCCTTACGGTGGTGTGTTATGTCAAGATAATCCCTCGCGTTTTGACACGGCTACGGAGGACTGTTGGCGATATCGAATCATCGAGTGAGTTAATTATGGACTACTGTCGAAATCGCAGTAGGCGAACTATTGAGTCGAATTAAGTGTCCACCGTTGCATGTGACGTGGGTTATTTCGATTTTTCCCATAGTTCAGAGCTGCGGTAGTGTTTTGCAACAGCATAAGTTATCGCAACAGCACAGTAAAAGTGCGTATGCGTGTTTATGGAATGATCTGAATGACCGGCATTTGGAACGTTATGGAGTTGCGAAAACCTGTCACTCCTTATTGTGGCATACCTGGTTCTGTCCATCACACACACGAAGGGCACGATTGTGTCATGTCCACATATCCGCTAGGAAACAAACACACGTACAATGTATTGTTACTGACATTGTTGTTCGTGATGACTGAGAGGTGTTATGGCCTTTTGATAAACACAACAACGAGTTCTATGTCTATAACTACCTTGGTATCATCTGGTTGCGACGCGTTACCGTAACCGGGCCGGAACTGACAAGAACCTTAGTAGCATCAGCCGCTGAGTGACGCAATCGTTTTCCCCACGAGAGGAGCCACATGATTTCCATTGCAAGGATGACAAAAGCATCGATCGAGATTATAAAGCGCGAAAAACTCACATTCCCATAGACTGTCATAAATTTCATCAGAAGGATCGATATATTCTTCAATTCATTGTCCTTAGATGGCTGAAAAAGAGGGAGAAGTGAGCTGTTATCATTCATATGATCGGCAAAAACAGACAAGAGTCAAATACAATCGGGAAAAAGTAGACGACTTTTAAGTTCGGACTGAAGGGTTTCCAAGTTGTTCAGTATATCCTGGTGTTTGCCTCAGGAGTCCAGTGATGCTATGGATACTTCGACTGAGCAGAGTCACGTGGGAACGCAAAACAATATCAGGATTTCTGCGGAGGGCAGACATTTAGACGATGGCATTCCAGCACACTTATTTGGGGTCTTCCAGCTCATGGGTGTTGTTCAAGTGGAGCACTGCTCCCCAAGAAGGTGCGCTGAAGAGAGTGTAGCCCCAAGAAGAAAGCAAAATGCCAAGGTCCCGAAATTATTTATGTTAAATAGATAAACTGCTTGCCAAGAGAGATGCTTTCGAGGAGGCAGGTAGAAAAGTGCATACGCTGCTCCTCAGCTCGTCATTATTTTTTTCGTGAAACACTATACTTCACGTAATGGTTTCATTGTCGAGAACCTAAAATTACCTGTTTTCCGCTCACGACGCTTTCGTCCCTGTCTGAATCACTACAACAAAAGATTGTTCTCAAAAGTTTGGCCTTCATCAAGTCCAACCCTACCTGAGCATGTCGATAAGATATCCATGCGTCTAGTTCCGGAAAATATCAACTTCACATCAAAGAAAGTTAGGCTTCAGAACGCTTCACAATTCTCCCCCAAACGAGCCTGTGTTCAACGACGCTGAAATCAACAAAGACATTCTA
This sequence comes from Opisthorchis viverrini, assembly GCF_000715545.1. Lineage (NCBI taxonomy): Eukaryota > Metazoa > Platyhelminthes > Trematoda > Opisthorchiida > Opisthorchiidae > Opisthorchis > Opisthorchis viverrini. Next base: position 786,186 of record NW_008751670.1, read on the forward strand.
CAGGATTGAAAGCGAACAGCAATCTGTTGCAGGAATTAAAACCGATCGAGTGAAATCGCGCCTTAAAAGTGTTTTGTGCATTCACGTTGTTGCATCTCTCCATGCGTCACCCAACTTACCGAGCACTAAAGGCGTATATATCGTCAAATTCACTCAACGAGGTGACTAGTGACAAGGACACTAAGTTGCTGTGCAGACTCTACACACTGAAGAAGAACATCACAGGGGGGAGATTCACCTGCGTTTCAAGTAAAAACAAAATTGTTGAGTGTATTTGTCGACACTATACTGTTATTCTGTTAATCCAACAACAAGGTGAAAATGAATGGTTTTACTTCTAATAACTTACTGTCTACTTCATAAAGTTACGGGTCGAGGCATGTGACGCAGAATGAAGAGAACACTTTCAAGAAAATCACTCTCGCTTCGCTGTCCATACTAAGAGATTCGGACAGTTGATACTGAAGGCGTCGGGATACCAATCTTCGCCCGGTTATCGATGTCACTCAGAAAGGGGGTAACACGGCAGATGGAATATACAAACGGACAATAAGGACTGTCAATCGTTGGAAATTTTTCACGCATCGTGTGTGTTACATCTGCTCTATGTCGGATGGCCTGGGTCACTAAAATGACCATTGATGAGTGTATATTACATATGAAGTCCTTTTGGCGGTAAGGAAATTACAATAACAAAGAAAGATAGGTCGAATTTTTGACACTGGTTTGTACGTTCATCCATCCGTAACTGCGCGAAATTAAATCATTGGTTCGTGAATTTCCAATGTCCTTGGATCAGTATTTGTTTGGGGATGGATATGCGGAAACAGATGAGTTTCCTTCGTTTCCGAAAAAGCTTGGTGACAATCAGTAGATTTATTGCTGGGCAAAGTTTCGCTTTTGACACAAAAGCTTCGTCAGGCCAAGTGGCTAGTTTCCAAGGTTGGTGTAGATTTAAGGCGGAAAGAGAACCAATCAGCTAAGTCAAGCTAAATCACTGTTGGGTGTTGGCCGAGGGAATTTAGTGTGTTAGAGTGGTTGAACAAGTGTTGGGTCGGTGGGGATACCTACATGTGTTTGGGTCCAGCCTAGGGTCTAGTTCTTCTGGTTCGGTTCATCTGATGGTTCCTCTTGAACTTAGTTTGAACCTTCTGTCAGTCTCTGTGGATGAGCTAGTGCTAAGATAGTTGTGTAAGAGGGATGCTGTGACCTTTGGTTGGGTTGGGATTTCCACCCCCAACCCCCGGTTTCTTTCTAATGATCCTACGTGGATTGACAACCATGTGACAGATGAACGTACCACTTGATTTGCCCTATTCGGAAACAAAGAGAATCTTAACCAATACGAGACTGAATTACTCGTATGCAAAGTTTCGTACCGAGACCGAAAGAACTTACCAGTTGACTTGTGCCCCGTAGCGCATTCACACACTTGCCGTACCAAAACCGCAAACGACCTTGCCACATTAGGGTAGCCAGACCTTGAGAAATCAAAGCTCCGGCCGAATTCAGTCGACTCAGAAATTCGATGGATTGATACAAATGTCGGGAATTCTGAAAGAGAATATATAACGAGACATAAAGAGTTTCGGATCAGATCAAATAAAGTTGTGTCAAAGTGAGTTTCGTCAATGGGACTGGATTGACGTCGACCGTTTTGGGTTTCATGAAGCTTGCGGTGTTCCGGGTTAGAAACTACATTGGATTAGAATATGCACAGACTGGTCGCTGCTCATGAGGAACGGCGGTCTACGACATCTATGGAGCCTGCTCATCCTAACGAGGGCAAGCCACAGTAAAACAATTGAGTAAACATACTGAGGTGGTAAGATGAGTAAACTCGAAATAGCTCATTGGTTAACACGGGATTTTACTGACCGTAATGTCCGCGGTTCGAACCCAATCTATGCATCTCGAATAATTCTGTTTAGACTTGAGCAAATTAGCAGTATCCCAGCCCCCGTGTTTCCTTTCCGGTGGCGTGGTAGCTAGGCAACGATAGAGTGTTACAGCTGAACGACCATTAAAATTGTTATTGGCGGACGTGGCACAAAACCAGCAACGAGTCTTGCGCTTCTGGACTAACTTTCAAAGATGTACAACTCGTTTGGTTTGTTATCGTCGCTGCAGTCATCAATCACTTGGGGATCGCAAGTTTTAAAATAGTGCTTTGAGGGAGATTTCCAAACCTTGCGATCCAAGTGGATGAAAGTAGGAGAAATACTTAGTAAACCAGTTGTGTCAGTATTCACTTTGTGCGGAGAGCCTTACACCCAAAACACTCAAAACGATGTGAATCACCCACAATTCAAATCTCCTCTGGTCTGCGATAGGATGATCTAAACTAAATGAAGTATACTCATCGTAAACGAGAGATTCGGCTGGGTTCTAGATGAGTCCCCTATCAAAACCGAATTGGTATGCAAACGAGTGCATTTCACTAAGGAAGTGTACTCAACGTTGCGATGGGTAAGCACAATCTGGGAGGTCAGCAATATCTAGTAGTTCCCACCTGCCCTCAACCTTCCAAACAAAGAGAGAAAAAGGTTCCGATTTGAACAAATATTACCTCTGGTTCATTGAGCCACAGTTGATAGTACATCCACGAAATGCTGGCAATTACAGTGTGAAGTTCCAGTGTGAACGGAAGGTGTTTGTAAACGAGCTGAAACAGAGCTGTAATAGAGAAAAACGGAGAAACACTGAAGGTAGAAACAATGAAAATCTAAACTGGTGACAAATTGAAGACCTAAAGTGGCGCGATGGGCGAGGCGTCCAGTGAACTATTGTTTGGCTATTTTGAATAACGAATGCGACCAATTGGTTGGACTATCTGTCAAGGACTGTAGTTAGCAAGAACACCCAATAAGTGAATCATAGCCAAGTATGTTCTCTGCCATAGTACGAGCACAAGATGTGATAAATATGCGCGGAGCGGAATTCCTAGTTATGCTTGGAGTGTAGTTCAGGAACTAGTAACAACGTCAAAGTGATAGTTGCGCAGCATGAACTAGACAATTGTCTGCTTGTTAGTCACGGTGAGTGCTAAGTTCAAGCAAATTAGAACTAATGACCCGCCCACATCGATTTCATTATATAGGCTCTCCTTATCCGCTGAAAATAAGGAGCACAATATACTGATATATATATATATATATATATATATATATATATATATAATTTGTCGCGTTCTCTCACTATGTTTCTCTGGGCTCCGGAAAAGTTAGATTAGGCTACCAGTCATCCATTTACCAAACCGCTGGTGAATTTTTAGACAAGCCGCTCTTCTCGGGCAACGGAGAAGTGTGTGTATGGGAAATATACGTACGAAAAACGGAAAACTCAACCACCAACGCCAAAATCTAGGGTAGTTTTAGAGTGTAAAAGATCTTTGGAATGAAGGGGAGCTTAGACTAAGTCAGTTTTAAAACTTCATCTCTGAGCAATTAGTCTTATGACGTCCGTTTGATGAGGTAGGTGACCAAATCGTTTAAATATGCTCTTGCTTTCGAATAGGCGTTTATACCACGTTATACCAGGCGATACTTTAACAACAAGATATTTGACAAAATTACCGTGAGGTAGTACACAATCGTTGTAGCTAGAGTACATAAAACTGCATAATGGTGTCTATCTTGCCATAGTGTGAAAACAAGCTGCGTCCGTGTGGATTGTTAAAGTTGTGGCAAGATATTTCGTATTCCCCGACGAACATCCATAACTATATAGATGGAGTTAGAAATGGAGGTAGTCGGATAGATAGATTGTTGGCAGATATAGACAAAGATAGATGGAGATATGTTGATAAAGAGATGGATAGTCTGATAAGTAGATGGGTTGACTGATAGATGAATAGATGCGCAGATGGATAGTTGGGTAATTATACAGACACGTAGTTCGATAGAGACATGTTTGTTTGATTTAATAGGTAATTAGTTTGACAGATCGATGGATGGGTAAACCTCACGATTATTTAATGTCTAACACCAACCTCTGGTCCTCAGTTTCTGCGTGGTGATTCTTATGTAACCCAATGACAACAGTGAATTCTTATAATTCTCACTTCTAAATATTTTCCTGTATCCTACATATGTACGGATATATATATATATATATAT
>NW_008751670.1:796664-822416 GCF_000715545.1 Opisthorchis viverrini
AAAAGCGAGAGACGGGGTTCGAGTTGAAAGAAAAACAGTATGCGGATATACTCTGACTACTGGAGACACCTTTTTATTTCGAATTTCGAATTCGGCCTGCGTCGAAAAGGAAGCAATATAGCGAGAGACGGGGTTCGAGTCTACTGAAAAACAGTATGCGGATATACTCTGACTACTGGAGACACCTTTTTATTTCGAATTTCGAATTCGGCCTGCGTCGAAAAGCACTGAAGCAATATGGTCGTTGGGGATTATCAGCAGTTCGCACCTCACGAATCACCATAGGGATTTGAACCCACAACCCTCCACACAGGGGTTCGGACTACACCATTCTGCTAGATGGTAAAGCAAACAGAATATGGTAAGACTCCACGTTCCACTTCCCACCAGACGATCTGGTAGGACTGGCTTACCGACTGATGGACTGCTAACTAGCCATCCCAGTTGCCTTGCACAGTTCAAACTCTTCTCCGAAAGGCTTCAAGTTAGGGTTTCCCCAGCGCGTCGTGAGAAGCGCACAGTCGGTGGTTCTTAACAGGACTGATAAAGTTGTAAAATTTTTCACTTTCCTCATAATAGATAGACTGCATTTGTAGGATTATATCTGAGTTTATCACAAACGACTCAGGGCTACAGATTTCTCTAGTTCCTCCGGCCCCATATGACAATCGATCTCTGATTGTTTCACCAATGAATAATATTGACCGTCAAAATAACCCAGTGAGAAACCACACAAAGCACTCACCTGGTGTGAGATTTCCAGAGTCAACTAAGGCCAATTCCGCTCCGACGGGTTGGCTGCCCTCCTCCGCACTGGACGGCAAAGTGCATAGTGTGTGGTAAAGTGCAGCCAACCTGTCGGCGTCCACTTGCCAGCGAACAAGCCACGAAGCGAACAACTCGGTCAAGCATGCTGGATATGCAAGAAATGAGGTGTGAAAACATGTTGTATTACGGATATGGGCGGAAAGTGGGAGGAAGGAAGGTGAGAGATAAGCAAATAATGAGTTTGTTGACAGCAACCACTATTAAGGGAGGCGAGACACTCCTCAAACAGGCGACGAAACTTATATTGGCATATCGTAGGGGTACGCAAACTAAAGTCCGTATGTAAAAAAAGTGCGATGTGATGACAAGAAACTTATAGCATACGCCACTATTACGTGTCTTATTCGTCAAAATGTTACCACCACATATTCGATGCTGTTCTAGCTTCGTCCAATCTTATGTCCCATTGGGAACCTGGATTCTATGCTATGAAACGTTGTAAAAAGGATAGGAGAAAAGATATTAACAACATTGGTTAAAATATCCACGTATACATGGACTCGGTAGTCAGCAGCAAACCCGAAATCTGGAACAAGGGAAAGTGTGCCATCAGATTTAGTGCAGGCGCGTGTACCCACATAAAGTTATTGATTATGAAATCAAAGTACATCAGTGCGCAGTTCAATTCAGTCCCGTTTGGTTCACAGTAGTTTCCCTTTCTTTAGTTTGGTTATCAGCAAGGGGAAGAACGAGGGAGGTAGTAATCTAATGGAGGCAGTGGTTTGATCAATGCATTGACAATGAGCTGTTATAGGCTGCGCGCTGAGAGTAACGGATTTCATTCACGAAGCTCGTATTCAACATAAAATCCACACGGTAAGCCATTGCAAAACCTTTATAACCAGAAGAGAACAGTCTGTTCACGACCCTGGTTAACGGTGGCAAGGTTAAGAACGTGTAGCGATGTAGCAGCTTATTGGTTTTCGAAAGGACGAAGTATGAACCGATGCTATGTCGACCAATTTTGGCAAGCTAAACAAGATGCCATCAGAACACACGGCTTCCCTCTGCCTGATGGGATATTGCTCGCGTCCCCATTATGTCACAACGTTAAAGGTACAATGTGCTTAAGAATTACGAGTATTCGTTGTAAATACGTTTATCTAAATATGACGCTTTATTTCATTGATCCACGGCTTGCACAATGTTCCGTTACCCATGGAACGGAAGTAGTTTCAAAGTGGTTGAAATAAGTTATGAGGATAAAAATTGGACCAAATGATCCACTTCAAAAATAGGTAGGATGGAAACGGAAAAGTATGGGAAACGCACCCCGTCCCCGTTTCAAAGCTCGCCCCAGTGTGATGGGGAAACCAGACACCTGTAGCGACTCGGTCTTCCTCGCGGAAAGGTGGTTGGTGGCCGGTAGTTGAACTAGCAGGCCCAAACTAAATAGATCATCCAGTTGCGCGCATGCATCATGCCACTGATCAACCAACTTGCTAAGGACTGTTTGTGACAAGTGTACGGAGGGGGGACTTGGCCCCGGTGATCCGAGTGTCACCCGCTGCTCAATCTCTTCCGAGTCGCCTGAATGAAAATTTGTTTCTGTTGCTGGATTCGACTCCATGGAATTCACAAATGCTTCAGTCTTGATGCGCATTAGAACTTCATTGTTCTCCTAAAATGGCAAAGGAATTGATTAGTAAAATCACATCTTAAATGTTGCCAAAGTATTGGTGAAATGGTTTTGGCCGTAAAATGAAAGATACAACAGAAGAGGCGAAGCAACGACTTACTCGCGAGATAGACCACAAGGACAAAAGAAGATCACTGCCTTCTTCCGAAGCTTGCCACAGCGTGTAGACCAGAGAGCGTATGATCAGACTGATCAAGTAAGCCGAAGAAATATGCGTACTATCCGAGCAGTAGGAGTAAATCTGAGCGATTAAACGCTTAAAATCCGAATCAAAGGTCATCTCTCCCCTGGTTGTCATTCCGGATGGAGTTCGGTGAACCACTGAGGCTGGATGACAGAAGCGACCCAGCAAGTAGGTGTATAGTCGGTGCATTCGGGCGATAAGTAGCGGCATATCACGCCATAACTCCCAGTAGAGTAAGAAGTTCGTCAGCGAATACTAAGTGAGAAGTAGAGTGAGGAAACAGTGAGGTGAAACAGTCATGGATAAACTAGAGTAAGGGCGTGATAATTCTATAACTGAGGAAACCACAGTGGAACCCCCTCACAAGAGAGACCAATCCAAAATAAGGTTATTCTACTATGGTCTTGGGTTTGAACCCATTCCACACCCTCAATTAAGACCAGTTGATGTGTCATAAAGGTGTAAATTACCATCGTAACAGAAGTTACGGCTCATACACCTGGTTCCCCATATGGTGGCACGAAGTGCAGTGCTCATCCAAGGAGTGTGCGTTCACCGGACCGGTCAAAATCGAACTCTTACCGGAAGCGTACTCTCTCACAGAGCGAATGGATCGAGATAAAGGAGTCAAATATACGTGGATTAAATAGTTTTCCAAAACAAAACGCTATACTAGCTGCAATGGAATGAAAAGTGTGTTGAACATTTTCCCATCAACAGTTGAGACGTTGACAGTTCGCTATACTTACGACTGAAGTTTAGGATGGATATCTGATGCACGTATAAGCGAAAACGGGTAGTTGTAACCAGTTTGGGCTGTCATTCTGTCGGATGTTACTTCTGTTTTCTATCGATATTCAGTTCCTAGTTGAAGTCCTTTGTGACACTAAAAACACCCTATTTCCATTGTTGTTTCTGATAATAACTTACACAATAGCTACCACTGGATCAGGATCCCTAATGAAAGTAAAGTGCACTCAAATCAAACAATCAGCTATAAATTATTTAATAAAGGTAAGCTGGTTCCAGCTGCTACAGTTTCGGTCACCGGGAAATAGAAGAGCGTGGGAGGCAGTTGAGCACTGGGGGTCGTGATACGACCAATCAGTTTGCGAAACTGGGCAGCTACGCATGGAAGGCGACAGCTTTGATTCATGAGTGCCACTGACTGCCTGATTCTCTCATGTCTGCCAGTGTCATTAACCATTGGTGAGCTGAGTCCAACGATCCCCATCCAAGTAGCCAGCAGCTGTCGATTCAAATGAATTTACATGAGATTCCAAGAGTAAGTGAGTTTGTTGACCGACATTTGAACGAGCGGCATATCACGCCATAACTCCCAGTAGAGTAAGAAGTTCGTCAGCGAATACTAAGTGAGAAGTAGAGTGAGGAAACAGTGAGGTGAAACAGTCATGGATAAACTAGAGTAAGGGCGTGATAATTCTATAACTGAGGAAACCATTGTGGAACCCCCTCACAAGAGAGACCAATCCAAAATAAGGTTATTCTACTACGGTCTTGGGTTTGAACCCATTCCACACCCTCAACTAAGACAGTCGAGGTGTCATAAAGGTGTAAATTACCATCGTAACAGAAGTTACGGCTCATACACCTGGTTCCCCATATGGTGGCACGAAGTGCAGTGCTCATCCAAGGAGTGTGCGTTCACCGGACCGGTCAAAATCGAACTCTTACCGGAAGCGTACTCTCTCACAGAGCGAATGGATCGAGATAAAGGAGTCAAATATACGTGGATTAAATAGTTTTCCAAAACAAAACGCTATACTAGCTGCAATGGAATGAAAAGTGTGTTGAACATTTTCCCATCAACAGTTGAGATGTTGACAGTTGGCTATACTTACGACTGAATTTTAGGATGGATATCTGATGCACGTATAAGCGAAAACGGGTAGTTGTAACCAGTTTGGGCTGTCATTCTGTCGGATGTTACTTCTGTCTTCTATCGATATTCAGTTCCTAGTTGAAGTCCTTTGTGACACTAAAAACACCCTATTTCCATTGTTGTTTCTGATAATAACTTACACAATAGCTACCACTGGATCAGGATCCCTAATGAAAGTAAAGTGCACTCAAATCAAACAATCAGCTATAAATTATTTAATAAGGATACGCTGGTTCCAGCTGCTACAGTTTCGGTCACCGGGAAATAGAAGAGCGTGGGAGGCAGTTGAGCACTGGGGGTCGTGATACGACCAATCAGTTTGCGAAACTGGGCAGCTACGCATGGAAGGCGACAGCTTTGATTCATGAGTGCCACTGACTGCCTGATTCTCTCATGTCTGCCAGCGTCATTAACCATTGGTGAGCTGAGTCCAACGATCCCCATCCAAGTAGCCAGCAGCTGTCGATTCAAATGAATTTACATGAGATTCCAAGAGTAAGTGAGTTTGTTGACCGACATTTGAACGGAGATGCGCTGCTGTCATGAACCTGACTTTGAACTCAGTGCGACAGTGTTACTGTCAAGCGGTATTATAAAACATAGGAACTTTCGGCAGCCAACATAGGCCAACATAACTGCGTTGATCGGTAGCTTTAATTGTGTGAAGCAGATCCCCCGTTGCAGACTCAAAGTGCCGCAGTGCATGAATTAAATGAAATTGATGGGTGGGTATGAAACCCGATAGAGTAAGAACAACGGCCAGTCTCGTCCTCATTGTTGGCTCCCTGAACATAGAATTCGGTGTATGCACAGCACCTGGTTTTCTATGAAGGCTAAAAGATCGCCTCTGTTAAAGGCTACCTATCAACTGTAGTCCAAATAAATTCGGAGATGGGTAATTTCCTTATCCTCTGAAAGGCATCCTCTCTGAGGGGGGAGCAGGACTGAATCCAGCAATTCGTATTGTGAGTGTGCTTCAGGTAGACCCCAACGACGAATACCACATGGAAGCAAGTGAAAAAAGAGACCTTAAGTCGGCAAATGCGCATCAATACATGCTGCCCTTCAGAAATGAACACTTTGTGGTTGTTTGCTGCACACAAATTTACGAGGGAAAACGCTGTGAGAAGAAATCAGAAGAGCCCCTAAAATAGTGAAATCATTCAAATCACAACCTTGATAGGAATGCACAAGTAGGTTAGGCTACCCGGATGGGCTAGACCGAGAGGAGAGAGCCAATGTTACTACACATACGTGGGGCCACGCGACTCGTGTCCATAAGCGTGCCGACGAATTCTGGGGAAGCATATCTATACCGACTGGGATGTATCTATGGTGTGATAGGTCCACACAGTGGACTGTGCTTGTGCAAGCTTGAACATACGGGCCGCTGTAAGCCAATGCAACCGGGTGCTGTGATAGGGTAAAAATCTCCTACAGTAACCTCAGACGGACTGGTGGGAAACGGTCGTTCCAGGGAAGTGGCCTATAGGTTAGCGATCAGGGTTTGTCTGTGAATTGCAATGCACTCTGGGAAATATGTATTGTGTCCATTCCTAGAGAAGAATGGCCTCACTTGTTGTTACTAGAAATGGTCGTAGCAACAGACAAAAACGGTGAAACCATGAGAATATTTGAAGGTGTAATGCAAAAATGCAATTTTCCACGTGCTACAAATTACGGTACATTTTCTTCCAAAAAAGTCGATGGCTTGCTCTATGGTTCATTATGGTCACGTCAAAGCAACGAAACAGTGTTTCTGCCTACACACACACACATCCGCTTTCTATTCGCCAATAGCGATGGGGGAATTTCGAAAACGCTGCTGCTTGATGTGCAAGACACCACATTCAGTGCAGTCATCGACAAATAAACGCAATGCGTGCTCCCAGTCAGATGATCGGCAATCGACGAGGTATGGAGTGTAGGCTGTGATCCTGCTTGGCCTGGATGTTGTGTCGATAAATCTGACTGGTGCAGCTGTTTTTGTATTCCCGGCGGCACGAGCGCTCTCCCACACGCAGTCACAGTTGCTGTTCTATTTTGTCTCAGAAGGTGGCCATGAATCTACACTTGAATCGGCAGATGATGCTGGATCAGGAGGATGATGATAATGTAACTTTCACCGGCAACACGATTTGCCTTGTCAACAAAGATTATGCAGACGACGTCGTATGGTCTCGCTGACATCGTCGCCTTTGAACTACAACACCGTCATCGAATCGTTCAGCCGTAATACCCTTTCGGTGCCTAGCTGCCATGCCACCCGAAGGAAGCATGAGGGCTGGGATACTGCCAGGTTGCCCAAGCCTAGACAGGGGAAGTCGAGAGGCAGAGGTCGGGTTCGAACCACGAACCTTCCGGTCAGTAAATTCGCGCTCTAACCACTTGGTCCATCTCGCCCCGTCATCATCCACCTACTACTCATTCTTTTTAATTTGCTTATTATTGAAATCTGTAGTACAATACTGATGAGACACCGTAATGAAACTAGAGTATCATTCAAACCTATCTTTTGTGTTCGGTATTCAAGTTCGTTAAGGAAAAAGACCGTTTTAGGGAGAGACTTGTTGAGCAAAAAATGACTTCAGTTATAGCGAAAGAAATCACTTGGATCTCGAGTTCCGTAGGCAAGACTACGAAATACATATACATGTTCCCAATTACGGTCCAACATGTTGAAAATCGAGAAGAGCGACAGTTGAAAACTTCACAAACACTTACCAGAAGAAGCTCTGGAGGCAATACGTCGGTATCCAGTTCTTGCTTCAACAGCTGGAATGACTGACAACCCAGGGAGTATGGACCGAAAATAAGGGATCCTAAAGCGAATTAGGGATGGATCGTCAAGTATGGACATAACTATGCAATCGCGACTCCACGCTCAAACTAGGTGGTACAACAAAGCCTAATATCGCGGTTAAGAGGTGGAACACATGTAGCACATCTAAGCGTTCCATGAATGCAAGTTATGTTGAACGGTCTGTGTGGTCCGCGCTTGAAACACTAAAATTTGTAGCTGTCACTCAGATAGGAATCGGGGGATTGGAACACGAGGCAGTCTTCAGTTGGGCAGGCAGAGGGTAATATAATATCGGGGATAGGAGTCTAGAAGGACAATTTGAACCACACGGAGCTCTGCAGTTGAATAATTGAAAAACAAACGCAGTTTCCAAAAATACTATACAGGTTGATAAAAGGCACAGTGAATCTTATGAATACAAACTCAAACATATGTTTGAGTAACTGCGTCCATGTAGCCGCGGGCAGGTGTTGGGAGGTGGTGAGTTTGCAGGCAACTAAAACTGCTCCTAAAAACCACGCTACCCATGTCACCCATGGTTGAGGAAGCTCCAAATACTGTTTTTTGAGTCCATTACGGTGATGAACAAGAATGCGTTTCCGGTGCTATGATCGTGTGGACACAATGTTGATCGTTTGAATTCTGATTTCAAAACATCCATGAATAGTGTATAAGACTACGGTGCGTACTAGATTCCGAACTCAACCCGCCGATGATCTGTGGTTTTCTTGGGATCTTAATATCATTGACCTTATCCGAGAGGCATAGCAACAGAAATTGCAGACGCCGACTCCAAGGATTGCGTTAAGTGGTGGAATCCTGTACCAAAAAACGGCCCTATAGCTCGCAATTATTGCTGCTGCAGCCGATAAACCTAACTTCCACGTGATTGGTCAGAAGATGGGGACGCTTGCCGGTCCAGCAACGAGGCGGGCTCTGAATGGTCGAAAATGTGGACTGAACAGCTAGTCATCCGGTTGATAATGGTGTGCCTAGGAGACGTCCGAATTTCCAGTATACGACAAGCTGTACATGTTTTTTTTTACCTAATTTTGCGCACTAACTACACCTTGTGTACCCTTGGTGGATCTTCTGTTGACCGAGAACTAAGTTGGGGCATTACAGCTACTACACGTTATGAATCTGTGCCTGAAAACTTGACTACCTAAACAAAAGATTTTCAGAACATAAAGCAACAGTATGCAGCTGTTTAATCCATATTTGGGGTCGTCAATCACGGCTGACAGACTAACATGAATACTCTACGACTGATCTACACGTAGATGGACACAAATGCCACAGACCGGTGCCGTTCACGGAGAAAAACCTGTACAAGCAACTGACCGATTTTAGCCAGCCGAACGGGTGAATCCTCCGAACGAAGTTGGACTCTAACGTTTACATGGACCGAAGTCAGATCATCGGTGGAGTGTAGCCCGTCGATCGGACCGTCGGTGTGGTAGTTGAAGGAGTCAATGAAGGAATGTAGATCCATGGTGCGAGACAGCTGCAAGTGTGTCCTTTGTTTGAGAATCGAGCTGGCGAAACTGTACAACTTTAGACAGCGCTCGGCATCTTCGGGATCCCAATTCAGCAAGTCAGCAATATTCTGAGTGCGGAGAGGTGGGATTGAGAAGTAATTCATAAGGTTTGAGTAACCAATTGGGTAATTTTATTATGATACATTGAAAGTGGTCAAATATTTTCCATTGCCTGAGAACTATTGAAAAGGTGACGTGGCAGTACTCATAAGGTTGCTGGAGACTCTTCGTTTGTCATGACGATATACTGTGATATCACGAATATCGTTCCAATGGAGACATGTGGTGGTCTTTGCGCAGTAAATTCAGTTGATGAATAACATAAACAAAATATTCAGCCGAGTCTCCCGTTAGAGCCAAATTAGTGTGCAAACGAGTACATTCTAGGCATCGGAAAAGTGATTACAAGAAACAAATCACAAGAGAAACATTATTTGAATAATACACTGAGCAACTGTGAAAGACCGGAGACTATGGAAAAAACAGTAAATCCACTGTCCCCCAATAACTATGCGGTGAACCTGACCGAACGTTCGTACGAATGCACATATCCACACGTTGTTCTTCATTTTATGCAGAAGTTAGGGTTCATCCAAAAACCGTCAAACCATGGAGCCTATTTCCAAAAAGTTGCAGTACTGAAAACACAGTTAGATGCAGGAATTCAATTGACTTTTGTCTAGCAATCAAGCAAGATGGACCAAGTGATTAGAGCGCGAATTTACTGACCGGAAGGTCCGTGGTTCGAACCCAACTTCTGCCTCTCGATTTCCCCTGTCTAGGCTTGGGAGATCTGACAGTATCCAAGCACTCGTGCCTCATTCGTGTGGCATGGCAGCTAGGCACTGAAATGGTGCTGCAGCTGGACGATGGTACGCAAGAAACACGGCTGTACCCGCTGTTGCACAACCAACGGATGTTTAGAACAACTGGAAATTTCGGTTCNCAGTTTTAAGACGAATAGTAATTATTATCCCTATGAAACAAGGTTTCCATCAGGACGGGAGAAAACGGGTTACGTCATTAGGTAACCCCTTGGGTGTATTTGTTGGGTTAGTTTCACGTCCACTGCGGGAGCGGAAATCAGGAAAAAAGGAATGTTACGTTTCTACTTCATAATTATGAATAACACGGTCGAATAAATATTTATTTTATACGGATGGATACCCCAGAGAGACCGTTCCACCGCGTGTGGGCTACCAACCTGAACAAAATGTATGATGAAATTTGAATTCGTCGGTTGCACGGTTGGTGGTGTAACGGAAACCCAGTTCCAGATTAACTGGAAAATCACTAATAGTTTGTGCATTGGCTCGGTTCGTTCACGTTTACAACTAAGGTGGGCATGAGACCCAACGCGGACACTTAATCGTTCCACCTGACCGTTCCCTCTTGGGTTGTATGAAGTGTTCTGACTGATGGCAATGACTTTTTCATGAAGAAATCGCTTAATCTCATCCTAACTGAATGATGAACCGCGATCCAAATGCACTAATCTAGGCAGACCAAATGTAGCCAATAGTGGCACAAGGCATGAGATCACCGTAGACTAACTTATATATGGATATGGATAGGCGAACCGGAAGTGGGAATACCGGTCTACGGCCGTCAGTAGATATTTCGAATCGTGTAAGTTAGTGGTCATCTGAAGTCAATGACTGAACGTTCAAACTTTTGTGTGGCTTTAACGAGTGTTCAACCAGATGGCTGGAAGAAACCTGGTTTTAACTTCGCACACACATGACATTGCTTACTGACAAGCCGGATGTCCTATAGTGAGAGTGGGACTCGAGATAACTCCAGCTTGTGGACTGGAAGGTCCGTGGTTCGAACTCAATTTCAGCATTTCGACCATTCCTGTCTAGGCTTGGGCAACCCAGCCCTCGTGCCTCCTTCCGTTAGCATGGCAGATAGGCAAAGAAAGGGTGTTACAGCTGAACGATTTTTTTTAACAATCAGGCCACTAGGATACCAGAAAATAAGGTGGTGGTTGATCAGCTTATTGACCACCAGCAAGCGCACCTGAGCGATCAACTTTTGACGTACCGTCAAGGGTACATATCGTTCAGCTGTAGCACCCTTTCGGCGCCTAACTGCCATGCCACCCAAAGGAAGAACGAGGGCTGGGCTGGTAGCCAGGTTGCTCAAGTCAAGATAGGGGAAGTCGAGAGGCAGAGGTCGGGTTCGAACCACGGACCTTCCGGTCAGTAAATCCGGGTACATGGTCTCGATTCTATGACAAATTCATATATCGCTACGGACTTTGTATCAAGAGCAAACGTAGACGTAGGTTATCGACTCCAGGCGATATTAAATCATCAAAACCGAGTGACAAGCTATGACAACGAAAATGTCTTGTGAAACATAATTCCTTAGAACATTTCAAACAGCCTGAGGACTAGCGCATACTAAGCGCCTTTACAGCAACCCCACCCAGTGGAGCTGTGAGAAAAGACAAAGGAGTTCACTTCAGTGTTGTTTTTCGCTTCCGACCAAGCCCCCCAGCAGTCCTGACTATAAACAGTTTTTGCTTTCTTGGTCAATTGTCCAGTCAGGTTTAAGAGGCCAGACTGGCAGCTCCAGCACACGGATCTACTAGTCTCTTGAGAAACGGATGTGTCCAACGTACGTGGGTGGGTCGGTCCGTGTGGTGACCATTAACCGACATCCGGTATCATTCATTACAATATCCGGACAGTATTGGTTCTCAGCTAAAACAACCGGTTGAAGGTGGTTGATTGACCAAACGCAGTTAGGTGAATTTTCCCTCCGATCGAGGATAGTGGATGAATCCAACAATCGTAAATAAAATCTAGTGTAGTCTGTTAAACAGATGTGCTGCAGACCCCTAGTTCCAAACTAGATAAAATGCTAGTTAGATAGCTGCCTAACCTAACACAGGGTGTTCATTGCTAGAAACTGGTAAAATCCGCGCAACTCTCAGCACTACTTGTCTCGCGTGGACAAGTGCAATTCTAGATGTGCGTGGCAGTAAAATACGGTACTCAAATGATCAACCTGCTGTTCAACCAGCTTCTTGCACTAGCCACGAAATTGCAAAGACCCTTTGGCTTTTGTAAAGAGGTGTTGTTGTTAATTTCTGATGCTGCACGAAACACTAACGTTTAGGTTCGTGTGTACCAAATCAAAATTGCTCACAAACCCAGTCAATTGATAGGTGCATTGGCCGATCTGCTTAGAGATTTGAATGCCGCCAAGCTGATCAGGAGCGAGAAAAGTGAGTAACCTTAATAGCACTTGTCATAGTATGAATTCGGTGTTACCAGTTGGTGATTTCCGATTGAAATGTGTCACTCTCGTGCCGTTCTTTATCCTACCTGAGGTTTTAATTTAAGTTTCGAGCACTGGGTTAGTAGTCGTACGCTGTACTTTGGAGAATAACCACTGCTGTGTTCGATATGTTGCCCATAGTCCATAGTTTGCTGAATTCTCTTGCAACTGATGGGTCGGCTAGACTCAGACTCAGCAACTGTAGTGAATCAGTGCAAATACGCAGTAAATATGGAGGGTTACATGCTCGTTATCGGCAGCCCCGCAACTGAAAATTACGCTGATAAGACTGTAAAAGATGTCGTTAAGATTACGGTGAAGGTCCCGTTCAGATTCGTGTAGAAATTGAGCACCAAAGTTGAGATCATATATTTGTATGGCATGTAAACCGACAATAAAGAAACTTACTTCCAGCTCATCGGTCCAAGCAAGTGACGGTGATGCATGCTCCGAGTTCCCAGCTAACTGCACCAAACATTCCCTGTTCAAAGCATGAAACTTCAGGAAAAAGTTGGTCATGGAGCAGAGTCTCATGAACACAGCACGCAGACGAGCTACCTCGGGGAGCTTGTCATGAGAACGAACAAGTGACGAGCGTGGTGCTAAAATTTAGAACCAAAAATAAAATGCACTTGCTCAAAAGACCCTGCACGAAGAGGAGAGGAAGATTGGGTCAACCAAACACAGTATTGGCAGTAAAAGTGGAAGGGAAACAGAACTAGGCAGGTGAGTTTTCAGAAAGTGTCCACTTGCACTCGTTTGTTGCTAGATTAGTGGCGATAAGCCTCTTTGTGGTTAGTTTGCACGTGAGCAGGCATCTACCACGTTGCATACAGAGATTCGGAGATGTATTTTAGGCGGCCATAAAAACCTGACGCAAGTGGATGTTTCTTTGAGCTTATTTGGTTGAATGGCTTCCCCAGGTATTCATCCAGCCATCAGATGAGGAATGGAAATCACGTTACCCATACTATTGGGCAGGTATGATGTTGGACCGAAGTATGACAGAAACCGAGTCTGGTGCATGTCGATGAGAACAATAGTTTGGAAAACTAGCGTGGGAAAAACAAATACACTCATTCGCACACGGGAGACTTAACTGAAACTCAGCTGAATCGTTTATGATGTCGAACAGCTTTCAGCAACCCTATGAGTGACGTCGGAGAGATTCACACTCAAATCTACGTCAGTAAAAACTCAGTTTTTACTCTTATTTCACACGGCAAAACGTGTTTGACGTTTTCTTTCGACATTGGCAATAGAAGAGCAACAGAAAAACCGGTGTGAAAAAGCAGCTGGGGTTGCACGTGGACGAATGTCAGTCAAAGTCTACAGCGACCAGCTTCTTTTCGATCAGTTGCGTAAAATTCACGTTGTGACTCTCACAGACTGAGTTCTCGCTCTTTTGCACGAACAACAGGAGCAGCAGGCACACTGTTCCCGTTCCAAGACAGAAAGGACCTTACGACTAGAGTCAGCCATGAATTAACCTGCAGACAGCCTACGGCACCATGTCCTGCATTTATACCACTGGGTGACCGTTCCAGAGCAGTCTTGACAGTGGGTCGCCTTAAAGTGGTTTATGACCCTGAGGTCGAATTTAGCCATAGCATGATTACTTCGTTTCTATCGATCGACTCTGAAAAATAACCTAGAAAAGGAGGCACTGGCTGGATTAAGAAAACAGCACACCGGTAAAACTTGTTTATCGCTACTATCACAGATGGAAAATGGATAATGCCTAACAGAACTCACAGGAAGTAAGCTCCACGCAATCATTCAAGAATTCTGCCAGCTGATGGGGATAGTGACTGAGATGATGAATTGTGTGTAGGACTGATTTTTCAAACCAGGAGCAGGTTTTGAAATTCCCAAACAGCTTGATAAGTTCGGAAAATACCGAACCTGGAAAAGGAATGAATGTAAACAGTGGATTTAAGATATGCGAAATTGACCATAGTGAAAAATAATGTCAGGCTTTAGACGAACTGGTTGTCGCCTGATAGCTTCAAAAATGGAATGTCAAGTCAATAATACTATAATCTAATAAAGTCCAGGTGTCAGGTCCATACACGACAGAACAAATGAATCATTCTATGTTACTGTTTTACAGTTCACCAGGCCACGAGAGTAACAGGTCCCACAGCCGTGGGGCCGATGCGAAACCGCAAATTAACAGCTGTGTTGAAGAAAAATCGCACGGTACTTGAGTGTTTTACGCGGATACCTTCTTGTTGCTGATTCCACATTGTTCCCGTAATACTGATGAAAGAACTGATTCACAAACTTACCGGGACCATCTGTATGGATACGCTCCATGCAGGCGTAACATTCTTGCATGATTTGATATTCATGATAACCCATGACTGCCTCGGCGTCTGTACCAGCTAGACACAGCTCCGGGCTTACACTCAATGTGTAGAGAACGCCCTTGACATCCAACATAAACGCTTGAGCGCCTGTCTGTCTGAAATAAAGACAAATGGGTCCTAATAAGAACATAAACATCAGCGGGATCGGTATCAAACCAAACTCAGTATTACATAAAAACGTACTACTGCATGTCCAAACGTGGTCCAAACATAATATACATCAGCGGGATCGGTATCAAACCAAACTCAGTATTACATAAAAACGTACTACTGCATGTCCAAACGTGGTCCAAACATAATATTCCCTCCACCACACCTTTTCCGTGCCAATAGGTCTGGCATTGTCAGAAAACCCCAGTAATTTCTCAAGTCAGCCTGACAGATGGATCGATGTCTTAATGAAAGCCTACAGATGACAGTATGCTAACTTAAAGTGACTTGAAGAGTTGCTTGACCTGGGATCCAGTGCGGATACCTCCCAAGGACGTCTCAACCGGGTCACCTTAAACTTCCATCAATCCATTAAGATCCTTTGGACATCTTATAGAAAAATACCAGGACGTCTTAACGTGCAGAACTTACGGAAGGTCCATAACCAGTGAGAATCGAGAAGTTGCAGTTTCAGAGAAGTGTTTGGAAAACAATGGGTAGATTTACTGCTGTACAACACTTCACTTTTGATACAAAACGTCATCAGGCTAAACGAGCGAGTTACAAACCCGGTGGGACAGGGGACCAGTCAGCGAAGTCTCTCTCCACTAGCTAAGAGAAGTTCGAAACCAACAAATCAAGCAGCTACACCCGTCAACGCACAAGAAATAACTTCAAGCCTGAATCGGTGAGCATATGAGAAGCAAAAACAAATCACCAAAAATGCAGGTATATATATAGCACTAGAAGAATACCGAGCTATGGCGGTACACGCAAGGGGCACGGAAAACAAAATCAAATAGGAGGATATTAAAGTGCTGAGGCGGGGACCACAACTTATACCGTGATTACTGAGACGATGTGAAATTACACGCCCCTCAACGGTAACGGAATGTAGAGCATAGAATTGTAAGACGTGTGCAGAGCGGTCAAGTTGACACATAACGGTATGCGATTATCAATGAAAAGCAGTTGTCAGCTGAAGTGGTTTGAATCTCAAAACAACTGAGGCCTCGTTTCTCCGACCAAACTGCCGTAGCATTTATTAACCTACAGAGACCAACGAGGGTTGTAAATGAGACTTACAAGAAATCAACAACTGGGGTACTCCGAACTAAATCCGAGCCACATACATAGAATCCCCTCTTCCCCACCAATCGGTCACTCACAGTAACCAACAACAACTTTTAGCCAATATTCAACACTAAACCAGTGAAGTCCTCCGACTCAAACTTACATATCACACAGACTTACTTACAGCGAATGTGGAGCTGCTGGTCCTAGCCACTGTGGCTGAATTTGAATAAGGCGCACTGGCTCTTCCACATCCCACGTGGCAAGCCTTGGTCCATGCGTAAGTCTCCAAACCTCCAAAATGCGACGATGAGGGGCGTGGATGAAAAGGCATCGTGTGGTCCGCGGATAACTGATTGGCTTCCTTGCAACCGAGTCGATTCCTGGGTCTGAAGTACGCTCGAGTGCGTCCACGAAAGCTAATTCCGCGTCACGGTAGCCTGAAAAATGGAACGAGGGGAAACTCGACGGCTGCAGTGATCAAATATGACCCGCACTATATCCGTATATGCTGACTTCATCAAAGTTTACCCACTCTGGAGGGGATATCTAGTAAGTGGTCATAAGCTGGAAGAAGTCTGCTTGAAACAAAAGAGTGAGGTTGGGTCAATGAGGACTACAATAAATTTGAAAAACTGTAAGGTGCAATTCTGAAGAAAAATCAGCATGCAAGGTACCGTCAGCAACACACCCGTAAGAGAACACAAGCCGTTCGTAATAGGTACGGCAACGGAGAATCCTGTCCTTTAAATTGGAGAGGGCGACCCGTGAAATTAAACCCGACTTAAAGAAATACTGTCGGTGGATGAGTTCGGATGCAAGACGGTCCTTTCTCTTTCGAAATTCAAAGCGAAAGCCTGCTTTGCGATGTTGTAGGGCCAATAGAGATATACATTAGATAACCTCTCTCTCTCAAAAGTAGTAGGTTAGAACAAAGGGAAAACATAAACACCACTTCCCACGACGGAACGCGTCGAGTAAATTAAACGGCGGGAAGGACAGACTCCAACAGACCTTTCCACATTCGAACCACACGTCTCCTATTCAAATCCACTAGAAGCCGCGACCAAGNCAGACCTTTCCACATTCGAACCACACGTCTCCTATTCAAATCCACTAGAAGCACGCGACCAAGACTGTCAGTTACCGCGATCCATTGCTGATCGGAAGAGATTGCCATTGCACCGTGGAGAACATGACGTCGTTGATCGGCAAGTCCGTGGTGTAAAGTCAGAGGTGTACCGTCCGCTTGAGGGCAAGAGGATGTTGGAGTGACTGGCTCACCAGAAGGATCCGTGAACCGAACGACGAATGTGTCCCGCTTTCCAGCGCTTTTTTGATAGAAATGGGGAGATGTATCCGCACAGTGACAGGTTTATAGCAGTTTACCAGAAGAAAACTAAACGAGACAAGTGTTACTAGGTAGTCAGCAACATCCGCGAAGCCGTCTACTAAGTTCCTGGGACCATTAGCTTGGGATTTGCCTTCAACTGAATGAATGCTTGTTCTCTGGTTCTAAAAAAGGTGGGGTCCCTCAAACAAACTGACAAGTAATCTAGCTACTAATTTTTAATAGCTAACGAAATCTTGAAAAAACGTCAGATAACGGACATTGGCACTGGAACCCCAATAGAACCAACCCGAGGTGACTGACTGCACCCACAGATAACGGGTTTGAGAGTCGTGCCGCTGACTAAAAACGGGAAACTGCCACAACCAGGTTCGAACAAAACTCACCCAAAACTGACCTGGAAGATCCCAGAATGACCCTTTTGGCTTCCGCATAGAGAAGAGATGTGATTGAGGCAGTTGGGACCTGGAAAGTACACAATAAAGTTACTGTTCCTGGATTGATTGGTGAATCGAATACATACAGTTTGGGAGACGAAAAGAAATAACATAAGGTATATCGAAACATCCTGACATGGAGGTTTACAGATGACTTCTGTTCATGCCTGCTTGGAAATACCTCAGCCTCCATATTTCCCAGGAGTAGCGTACTAGCTGAGTGTCGAGAGTACGATACAGTTAAGCGAGGCGTTATTCATTCACTATTTATTGCATTCACCAAATCACAAGATCGGTCGAGTCAAACTAAAAAGTGATGTCGTTTCCGTGCGATGGGCCTAATCTGTAGCCTTTCTAAAAGCTACAAAATACCACTTGTAGCGCGTGATGGTTTCTTACGGAGATGAAGACGTTATGTTATGATGAAGGAATTTCAAACCACCAAAGATAGAAAAGCGTAAACAACGAACTTTGTCAGCTGGTGGCTGGAAAATCCGCACTCAGGTAAATGATACTCGAAATGCACCAACTCAATTGGTAAGCCTCTGGAAATTCACTCTTTAAGTGCGTGACGCTACTGACCGGCGTCCAGCAACTAATGCCCTCTAGGATCGTTTTCTCAATGCTTGCTGGAGAATAGTGCATGAAGGGGAATCAGAGAAATGCCACTGGAGTTTTTTGCTATCCGGTCGAGACATATGTTGCAGTTAATTTCGTCAACCATGAACCATGCACAGTCGTGCGTTGGTTCGGAATGCTACTACATTCAGACACAAACAGTACGAGTTGAAACAGGAGAGTGACTGGGGTTCATAAAGTAATATGAAAAATATAAAGCAGTGGTTTGAAGGTTGAAAGCGTGGAACCTCAACACGTAGATTGAGGCGTTTAGTCACTCATGGGGAGTGAATCTCTGCCACCCAAACCTCGCAGAAGGCATGAACTGACAGGAATAAGACGTGTTATTAGGCATTTTGTGCTTTATCCCCAGGTCATTATTTGCCCGCCAGGTATTCTCGTCAGAGCAGGCTGCAGAAAACAAAGCTCGACCGGAAAATCGATCGCCTGCCATACAAGCAACATGAACAAGCTGGCAAAGCTGGTCAAACCACATTACAACGTCAAGCCGAAAAACACTAGTTGTATTACGGCATTCTAACCAGGCGTTCGTATGATACATGTGTAATACATCGAAGGCGGTCAAAGATAAGGAGTCGCCTTTAGTCCTCAATGTGCAGTGGTCACGTTTCATAGCCGAAAATCAGTGCGGAATTTACTGCGGCACCATAGGCACCGCCCTTTACCGCAGTATAAACGTCGCGTCGTTGTCAAAGGTGATAAAGCTGAATGAAAGTAGAGCGCGTTTGAAAAGCTTAGCGCTCACATCGTCAGCAAGGAAAAGTGGTTTAAATTATTACTTACAGCGCTTGAGAAACGATTACCAAGTTCCGACCAGCGTTCTGAAGCGCGACAACACAATCTCGGTTGTTCATTATATATCATATCTAGACGGGATCCGAACCAAGCATAGTAATTACTATTTTCTAGGGTTTTCTTTCAGGAGAGAGATAGGGTCAGCGAAAACAGATGTCGTAAAGATTCCTGCCACTACAAAGTTGAACAGTATGACAATAAGCAACCTTAAAAGACATTTTTTGCGATGAACTTGGGGGACTGTTCAACTCGGACCCGGATGCGTCCAACGGTGCTAGATTGAAGTATGATGAAGATGCTCAACAGTTCCATACAGTAACACGATCGAATACTCCCCTTAGATCTTAGAAGGGGATGAAGCTTGGTGTTCTAGGAGCTGTCATCGGGTGAAAATTTGGCCGTTATACCAGCAACCTGCTCGAGATTCTACGAAGGCAGACGTGTGTTAGCAAACTAGAATGGATGATCAGGAAACTGACCCCGGATGTCCAGAGGCGAGCCGCTCGACTGGACAGTACAGGCCTACCGCTCTCGCGGTAATAAAAAGTATTTGGAGAATTAGGGCTGAGTATATCATACAAAACGCCTGTCTGTTTCATATGCAGTATCGTACGGGTATCACACGAGCGTTTCTAGATGGGATGAAAAAGGCTGACATGCAACAGTAGAAAAATCAAATCATCCAGCTACGGAACCTCTTCAGCAGCGAGGCATCAGTGTTGAACACTGATGTTATGTTGTTGATGATGATGGAACCCATTCAGTGAGTGGCTGCCGGACAAACCCATGGATGCCTGAGAACTGACAGCCTAAAGAAGAATAATCGAAGAGCCAGGTTCGGTTCGAACAAGAGACCTGCATGTCGTAAACAACTTGTGAAGAACTATCGTAAAAGGTTAGGAAAAGCCTTGCATTGATGCATTTGTACGCAATCCAACTCCACTTCGACACGTGTGTTGGTTTGGCTTCAAGAATGTTCAAAACTACGGAGGACTTGTAAGCCTCACTACTCCTTCTTCTTCCTTGTTTCTCATCTACGCTTCAATGCCTTGTGCCTCCATTTTATGTACGGATTTGAAGATGATGTGAATTCACACTCTAACCGCTAATGTCTATCGAAAGTACCAATCTTTAAGTGTGCCGGATTTTGCACGTCCTGCCTACGTGTGGTAATTCTGCCCTCAAATGTTTTGTTTCATGAAAAATACCAAATCATCACATGTACCACCATTTCGTCGAACCATAAAAAAATAAAATTTCCATAGAAATGGAATCCGAAAAAGTAGGAGACGGGTTTTCGTGATCTCTACCAGCCTACAATAACCTTTTGCGTCAGCAGATCATTGGAACCACACCAACTACACCCAAACTCTTCGTAAACTCTTCCACACCCATGTCACACACTATCCAGACCAGGGTTTGCACAATTCTGGAAAAGGGGAGAACAACAACACTCGTCTCGCAAACAATGATTCGGCATACGTAACACATGCCAAGCGACCGTAGTTGATAGTGCTGTTGGATGTTGTCCGCGACTGAATTACGTGCTGCACAACCAAACGCGTGTTCCTAATTAGGTCATTATCTACAGTGGCTCAGTACCGGGCAATCAGACACATTGTCATCAGAGTTAATATAACAGGGGTATGTAGAATTTTCCACCACCTCCAGTGCTTCCCCTTGAGTTGCAAGGGGAATGTTCAGAGACTGTAAGTTCTCAAGCATTAGTTTGCACTTTGTAGGTGCAAGGCGCAAGCCAAAAGATAGCATGATGATAATCAGTTTATTCAACAGCGCCAATGCTTGGCATTCGTATTAGGACAATGTCATCTGCCTACTCCAGATTGACGAAATTCTTACCAGCAACGATATGAACACCGGGGTTTCGAAGAGCCTCAAGCGTTCACCTCATTATTTCATCGATAATGAAGTTGGGAAAAAGTGGACAGAATGGACATCCACTCCGGACACCACTTTCCGTAAGAAAGTTTTTAGGCAGCTCAGCATACACTCACACGCTCAGAAGTATATAAATACGAAAACCGGATTTGGTTCAAAGTGCTGACAGGACGTTTAAATTTAAGGAACACAAAGGCACGTTGGGCTGCCCTCAAGCCTAACATGCATCTCTGCCCGATAGGAATCTCACTTGACGCTCACGAGTCAAACTTTCGCGTGCCGCTTTAGAACGACGAAGAATCAGTGACGCCAGAATCCTGGCTACAATGTGAGTCAAACTGGCAGCACTGTAACCACATTCACTGTGAGTACCCTTATGGAAAATACGCACTAGTATCCACCCACCCCAGTTGTTTGGGGCATTCTATTTCTCTCTGATAGACAAATAAGTTCGAATGGCGCTGACTAAGGAATTTACGACCGTCTTCGAATAGACCACGTGGAAGGTCGTCTGGACCAGCAGCAAGTTACGTTTCAGTGGCGATGCACACTCAAACATTCCTATGGCTGAAGGAGGTTCCATATTCACCAAAACAAAGAGCGGTCTGGGGTGACTCAGCATACCTTTTCGTAGATCTACAACTTGTTCCTCCGATGCGGAAATAGGAGGAAACGCCACTTTGTGTCCGACTATCTATATGGTTCACCGAAAACATGAGTAGCGGGTGCATCACTGATACTGATAAAAAATGCTCGACCTGGGTCAGGGCCAAATATTGCCTATTTGCTCGTTATTCAATTTACCGGTACATGTTCAACCGAATGAACAGTAATCGCAGGATGTGTTAACAGCCTAAACCCAAAAGATACAATTTTTGGTTCAAAATGAAATGGTGTGGGGTTCGGGTAACCGAGCGACCAAATCAATCGAATGATTCATGCATCAGAAAGCCGTCTCACTATACAACTGTCCGATCGCTACTGATCAAACACATCAAACTTCTTGTCAAAGTACTAAACCTTTACAGAACTACCGAGAAACTTGTAGCCTACGATTTACAGTGATCAGCTTATCGTAATTCAATAAAAAATCTGCAGGCCTGTATTTTATACCTATTAATAGTGCTTCGTTTTACTTTAATTTTACTGATGTTGGTTAGTCGGAGTAGGGAAAAGTCCCAGGGGCGAACTGCTCTGATACGGGAAGTGTGTAGCAGAAGCACTAGCCGTTTTCACTAATGGACTTCGGAGGCCACCACATAACAAACTAACTTATTCCACGATGGCGAGATGACTAAGTGGTTAGAGCGAGAATTTACTGACCACAAGTTCTGTGGTTCGAACCCAACCTCTGCATCTCGACCTCTCCTGTCTAGGCTTGGGCAACCTGGCAACACCCTAGCCCTCGTACTTCCTTCGAGTGGCATGGCAGCTGGACAACGAAAAGGTGCTACAGCCGAAAGGGGGGTAGCTTATTCCGAAGTCGCTGCAACTGGAAAAGCTTCCTCCGAAGAGACACATGATGAAATAGATGACAGTTAAGATTTTCGAATTGAGAACCAGATGCTCACCTCTTGAGAGATATTAAAGCTGATAAATGGCTTTCTCCCTGTCACAGTCCACAAAGTCTGTACGGAGAGAGAGTGCCACGATGCGTCTGCGAGTTGTGTCGGTTGCGTAATCGTCCTTCCAACAATGAAACTAAAGAAATCTGGTAGCCTGCTGGCTATGGCGAATAGTTAGTATGAGGCAAAAGGAACCTCACCTGCACATACTAATTGCCCGTGTGCTTCACCATGTGGTATAAGGAGCTTTCGGAAACGAAGAAAAAGTGTGTTCTCTTGTATCTGATCCTTTGTTGGAATTGGAAGATCGGGAATAGATAACGCTTGCAAACTTCTCGTGAGAACAAGGCGGAGATCCTCCACATTCAGCACAAAAATAGCCGAACCACAAAGAATGGACAGTTCCTACAAGGACAGTTGTAGAAAAGGGTGGTGTAGACACAACCCACGGGAATATCCGACTGTGTCCGCAGAAAAATCGACTTTACAGGTCCTGAGTTGGGATCCAGCTCCAACAAACATTCTCCGCACTTTAATGTGGGGAAACGTAGAATGGCATGAAAGTGCATTTACCAGGTGGAGAAAGAGGATTCGGCCATCATCGGTACCGACCAGACAAATGTCTATATCTTGTGGGTAAGCACTTTGGGACAACGGACACCGATTAGTTCTATCTGAGATACTTACCAATTTGGTCGAGGAAGAGTTGTTACAAACAACGAACGAATGCCACTTAATAAGGATGGATATATACAGCTCTGAACATACCTGCCAATATCCACCGATTGAACTTGTTGTGATGAATGATACGATTGGAGTTTGGAGACTGTAAACGAAAGCAAGTTATCGAAGAGTGACATACCTTGAAAGACATACAAAACATCATCAACTCCCAAAATGAGTGTGTTTGAACGAGGGGAGATGATCAACTGAGTGGCGTGAATGAGCTCCGAGAGGTGTTCCTTCCCAGATATAAGCAGACTAGGCGTGACAGACATTGGGTTACGAGGGGCCGTAACAAAAACCAGTGGACTTGGGACAAATGCGTCTCAGTGTGTCCGATCTCCCGTTGAATTTCACGTAAGATACATTAAAGAACATAAAAATAGACGCCAACCATGAACATAGCTATAATGAGAAGAAAAACAAGTGTGGATTGTGTCACCATATTGAAAAAATCGTTGAGTTGGGCCGGAATACCCAGACCTAGACAGGGGAAATCAAGGGTCAGAGGCCGGGTTCAAACCACGAACCTTCCAGTCCGCTCTAAACACTGGGCTATCTCGCTCCCGTCACCATATTAATTACTGCTTGTTATTGTCTGTTTATTCACTGCGACTCGTGATGAACTCGAGCCTCCGGGGATGTTGTAGAACACGAGAAATCGGTCACCATCCAATTCTGGATCCGTATTACGGAAGCAGAGAGCAACAAGGGTCTCGTACTGTCTCCATAGATAGCGTATATTTTCTTCCAAGACGATGTTATTTGTGACTCCACCTAAGGACCAGTAATTTAGCGTAGCCGCGGAATAAAAATGGATCTTCCAGACAAAAAAGATGTTTTGACAAACGACCTTTGAAATGGTTAGCAAGGACCCGCGCACTCCCCATTAACCCAAGACCAAGAAGTTAACGACAGCATCCTCATTATCATCATCATCATCAACAGCATGACATGGGTGTTCAACACCAATGCTTCGATGCCGTACAACCATGATTTATTTGAAAGCCCTATTGTAAAGAAAAGAATAAAGGTGGACGGGGGAAGGACTTAGTTCTAGCTTACTACAATCATTCCAAGGTACCTATACCTCCAGACATTCACTCAGGCAATCCGGATAGAAACTACCAACAACTACCAACAACAAGAACGCCACTGACATCAGTTGGCAGTTACATCTTGTTCTAGCACCTGACGGAGTGTGAAGATTTGGTCAACGCAACCTACGCCAGGCCCGAATCCCAATTGCTGCTCTCGAGTCAGTGTCTCACGATCCACCGTAAGGCGACGAAGCACAAGCGACGCCAACAGTCTCGTTGCGATAGGGGTCAAGCTGATCCCCCTGTGGTTGCCACACTCACTACGAGCCACCTGTTTTAAAATTGGGCACCATCACCGACTTGTCCCAGTTGTCTGGGACAGACTCCTTTGACCAAATGCATGCAAACAGAACAGACAAGTGTTGACTGAGGACCTTACTCCCGTCTTTGAACAATGACGATGGGAGGTCATCCGGGCCAGCAGCTCGGTGGCGCTTGAGAGAACATATGTAGCCGTAAACCTCCGAGGCCGTAGGTGGTTCCACGTTCACCGTCTGGGATTCTACTTCACCTGTGGTCTCTGGATGAGTGCCAGCTGGTGGGTGGGATGCACCATGCAAAGAGGTGGTAATCTCGTCACAGTATGCGTTCACGTCTGATGGTGGAGCATCTGGAAGAGACTCTAGAAAACGATTCTGGTAAATTCATCTAACATCCGGATCTGGCAGTCTCTCAGTTGCCAAGCGATTTGTCCGCATTTTACGCGGCACAGGGAAACGTAGGGAGAAGCGACTCCGGACGAGGGCGTAGTCAGAATCCACAAATATGTTCCAAAACGACCGGCATTCAGTTATTGATCCGGGTGAGATGACCCAAGTGGTTAGAGCACGAATGTACTGACCGAAAGGTCCATGAGCAGAACCCTACACCCGTCTCTCGACTTTTCCTGTCCAGGCTTGGGCAACCTGGCAGTATTCCAGCTCTTATGCAACCTTCGGGTGGCATGGCAGTTGGGCGCCGAAAGGATGTGTTAGGAGGCACTCCTAACGAACATATTGCTCAGCATTTCTCTCTCTCTCTATTTCAGCCTTTCATTGGACTGCTTTGTTCCATTCCATTCTTGATTCTTCGAATCTCGATATTGGCTGTTCAGTTGCTGCAGTATAATTTCCTCAAGGCTTTTTGTCTTCTCAATTTCGTGTGTAACTGACAAGGTTGATTGACTGATTAGTAGAGAACATAACACTGGCGACGGGAACCCTTCACGAACCCAAGAATGTCAATTTCAGCTGAGGATTTCAAATCAATCCTTCAACAACAACAAGCGAAATTTGAACGATCTCAATTGCGACTTATTCAGCCTCTCACTCAAGTCATCAATCTCCAAACTTCAGTTTCATCTCAAAGTGGTAGCTCACTATCCTTTGCGGATTCCATTGCTGCAACTATAACTGAATTTCACTATGAGCCAGCATCTGGTCTCACCTTTGATTCGTGGTACAGCCGTTGGGAGGATAC
>NW_008751670.1:825622-829207 GCF_000715545.1 Opisthorchis viverrini
GTAACTAACTGACAAGGTTGATTGACTGATTAGTAGAGAACATAACAGGATGTTACAGCTGAGCGATTTTTTGCATTGATCCGCACCATTGGTAGCCAATGGCAACGTGATCGATTTGAGTTTGTAGCCGGCCTGCAGTTGAAGGACACCATGTGGCCAGGCGACCTCGGCTATTTCGGAAGTTAGTACTGCATAAAAACAGCCTGCGATCAGCACACAGCTGAAGCAATCGTTCACCATTGTCCGTATGTACCGAGTCCAATCCATGTCGACTTCCTAATTGAGTCTCAGATAGGCTAAGTCTGCCCACTTGTGCATTCAGATCTCCACCAAGATATCCGAGCTCTTAGCTCACCGCAACAGGAGATTCAGGACGTCGTAAGACTGTAGCATCGGAGCTACAGTCAGTTGGGGCGTAAGCAGACACGATAAACATACATCGATCGACTTCCCGCTTATAAGACTCCCTCAGACGTTGCAGACGAACCGCAGAGGCGGCTATTAACAGGTATCCAGTCAAGTAAGGATACTTCCGCCCGGTTAGTTGAATCACTGTGCTTGCATCTTGAATGCTCGTTTCTGAGACACAGCACACATCAATGACAAGCGAGTCCAGTGTGAGTGCCAAAGCAGCTTGTTGTCCTGCTTACTTCAGAGTAAGCACATGGAAGGCAGCCAGTAGACTGGGTGTCGGGGCTTGAAGATTGATCTGAAGATGCAAAAGGATGTCGATGCCACGTGACGAGCAGATGTTGCGCGCAAAACCGATGCATGACGAACGAATTCATCAGTCCTGGGTACTGGCTCTACAAGAGGAGGGTTATTAATGGGATGGAGAGACAAACCTTATGGTTGTACGGCAGTGAAGCATCAGTGGCAACACTGATGTTGCTGTCCTTGATGATGATGGAGAGAGGATGAAGAAATGACAGCGATCGGGTTCATTTATTTATTGAATCCTTGAAACAGCATAGCGAAATAAGATGTTATCCAATGCTCGGGGTGGGTGGACAGTCTTTCTCAAGAACGTACAGTCAACTGAGTACAGGATAAGCGCAGCGTTATCTGGATTCGCCACTATGTTCCATAATTGGTGCGCCCTTGAATGTCAACTATCAGCTAGATGTGACAGGCGTGTACGTGTCTGTGTTTTGCTTGTGTGCATGTATACGTGTTCGATGGCGAGCAGTCTAGGAAGCTTCGGCATACGGCCTAGAGCATACGAAGGGCCACCTTGTACACCATCATTGAATGGTTTTTGGCTTCCGGGCCTGTTGCGTAGCCGATCTCAAGCTGTTGATAATTGTTCCATTTGTAATCAAGCACTGTTGGCGATTACCAATCTTATCGTTGGCGAATTTTTACCTCCCGGTTGCAAAGCACGATAAGATTGGAAGGAGTAAGCGATCACCATTTGGAGCGTCTTGCAGGCACCCCGTAGACTACTTCTGGATGCAATAAATGAACGGAGCTGTGTAGATTCAGAATTTACCGGACAGCATGACGATTTGTACAAATTGAGTATGGGTGGGAAAGAGCGTCGTTTCTATATCTTGGGCAAGTGAGAACTGAAGAAAAAGAAACTAAACTAGGTGTCTGATGGGAGTTTCTTATTCGTGGGAGACAGGAGACAAACTCTCCGGGGGAGCAGTCGAATCGATGTGTGGGGCGGCTAGGTGAGTAATATATGATGGTGCATGAGGAGGCGTACGCACAGAATTCTACTCTATTTGAAAGGAGTCAATTCTGACTGTTTTAGATCCTTCGAAAATGTAACGAAACAGCCTGAAGCAATTACCGCGGAGTCGGCATCGTAGATATCAACGTTAGGAGTATTGTTTCGGTACTGCTCGAAAAAAATTTCAAAAGCACAAGATGCTCAAACAAGACCAATCAATGCAGCTTTCACTCAAAAAGAAGCTGCGTGGATCAGATATCCACTCTACATAGACCTCAGGAACATCGAGTCAAACTGCCTGCTCAACATACTTTTGTTCTGTCCACCACTGGGAACTATCCTCCTGGCTGATGGTGTAGCAGTCAAAATCGTTGCTCTCGTCAAAGCTCATTACTTGTCAAAGAAGCCTCGGGTCAGAGATCACGGTAAACAGATATCGGAGTTTGATGTCGATCCTGATGTTGAATAAGGATGTCCTTTGTCAATGGTGTTAGTCAACCTTGTAATCGACTGGGTGATGCAACAGGCTCTGGAGGGATACTCTAGCGTAAAACTGTGTCCAAACATTTGGAATGCAGATCAAGAACGTGCCGATGAGAGTCTTACCTGGTGAAAACATAGATACGCAAACTGTTCCTGATCAAGTCATCTGCCATGCAGAGCCCGTCAGATATGCGATCAGCACAGAAGAGACAAGATTCCTTTCTATGTAAGCAATAACCCAAGAACTACCCAATCGCATGGATGGTGAGATTGAAAGCAACAGTGGACTTAGATGCTTGGGTTCTACCATCCTTTTTAAAGTCAAGAAAGAGATTGATACTTATATCGATACGGTTTTGTGCGACTTATGAGGACCTTATAGATGGGAAGCGAAATCAGTTGACGCACAAAGACTCCTGGATCCAAAGCAGCAACCCACCGAATCCTCACTCACGATTGTGAAATTTGCCCGCTTTCTTACAGGACCATTGGTGACTAAGGAATATTTTAAAGGTTCATAGGCTTGGCAAAATATCCAACTCGCTTCAGAAATTTAAGTCACAGGTGTTTGCTGCAACAGCAACAAGTTCAGTGGTTTGGTCACGTTGACCGAAAATCTGAAAGTAAACTTTGCGAGCATACACGGTCTCCCTCATCAGGTCGAGTAGTGCATCAGCATTTGAGGGCAGCTGAACACCTGGTTTGGCACTGTTAGGATTTATATGTGTTCGACCTCAAACTATAGTACGGTATCCTTGCTTGAATTAGAATCGGACCCCGATCTGCGAGGACCTAGATTGTGACCACCCTTCGTAAACAGCAACACTATGGGAGGGTTGAGGGCGGTGTAAAACACTGCAAGTACACACGCCAATGGACATACGCGTTTTAATGGTTGTTTGGGTACTGACGCTTGGGACATCATATGCGTCATCCAGAAACCCAGGCCTTTGGGGTAGGAACGCAAAGTCTGCATACAAGTGCGTTATGACACAAACTTCAATCTGCCTGGTTGCCCACATCTCGCGCACGCATCGCAGATGTCATATGCGAAATACTTCATACAGTTCGCAACCAGAATCAGAATATTGAGGGAAGCCGTGGTTCTGTATGTCTGAATTTGCTTGTGTTTTCATCAGTTTTGTCAGATGCGTAGTGGCTTTTCTGCCAAGCCATCCATCCGTTGACTGTCTGTTAAATTTCGACAGTTCTCTCAAAATTCCCGGAATGTACCCTCCTAGCCATCTTGTCAATTTATGTGAGGAAATTAGTGGTGCCACTCTTCAGCATCGTCAACAGCAATACACCAGCAATAAATACTGGTACTTAACTACTACCACGAGGGGAGAACGACCCGGCAGAGTTGAAATGGAAATTGAATTTCAGAGAAAAGGCTCGATATATATATATATATATATATATAT
>NW_008751670.1:829532-876623 GCF_000715545.1 Opisthorchis viverrini
ATATATATATATATATATATATATATATATATATATATGACGGTAAACTTCATTTGAACATTGTTCGTCAGAGGCTATTGGAGCATAAGTACTGGATTTCAAAACCGCCTACGATCATGCAAAATCCCTGAAACCAACGCAAAAGAAGTCGTGGTCGTTTTTTGCCGAACAACAACTCCCCTGTGCTATTTTATCGAACACGCGTTATGGTCTCCACGTTCTCAAGCAGCATCGCATGAACAGATGACTGCTGCAAGTATGGAGCCTTCATGGTTCCTCTGTGGGTATGCTCGTCACCCACTTTATAAATGCCCCGCTAAAGACGCGACCTACGAAG
Organism: Opisthorchis viverrini; assembly: GCF_000715545.1. Classification (NCBI taxonomy): domain Eukaryota; kingdom Metazoa; phylum Platyhelminthes; class Trematoda; order Opisthorchiida; family Opisthorchiidae; genus Opisthorchis; species Opisthorchis viverrini. The sequence goes on from NW_008751670.1 coordinate 829,870, forward strand.
AAAATATTTTCAAAAAGTATGAAGATCTACCTCTGTTCTGAGGAACGCCCCATCCGTTTCAAGTGCACTATCTTGCATCAGTGCTGCTTCCCCCAAAATGTCTTAACTAAGCAGTCCCCAACTTGAAATTCGATGGCATTCCACATCGAGCTGTTGTTGACAATGGTAGTTCAGAAAGCTTCAATTCCGTCATAATCATTGGCCTGTACTAGAGTCGTCATCTGGGGTAACTTTGGCATCCGTCAAGCACAAAAGCTTCACTCTTGAACAATGTTTTTTAACGTTGCAACATGAACGAAACATATACCCCTCTTTCAAATTTTCAGTATTACGTGATCTCCCTGCAGATGGGACATGATTTTCCTAGACTTCAAAGGTACATGAGAATCTCCTTCAACAGTGATGAACCTTTCTCGCTTGTGGTCTAATAGCCACCAAAATAGTACCTCTCATACTGTTTGCGCATCTTGATCCAAGGTATAAGCTCATTGCCAAAAAGTTCAGACGACCTTCCACAGACGACGAGGTTTTAATTGCTCCTGAAGTGAGTATTCTAGTCGGTCAACAAATTATTGAACCTCAATGTCTCCATGGAGAGCACAAGTGCTCGTCACGACAAACGATCGACAAAAGAAACTATAAACCGAGTTACGCGACTAGACGCTTACCCGCTCCCCAGAGTTGAGAATGAGTAGTAAGCTGCTCAGCTGCAGCACCCCTCGGTGCCTAACTGTCATACCACCAGAATAAAGCATGAGGGCTGTGATATTGCCAGGTTGCGCAAGACGAGACAAAGGAAGTCGAGATGCAGAGGTCGGGCTCGAACGATGGACCTTCCGGTCAGTAAATTTACGTTCAAAGAACTGAACTATCTCGTCCCATAAGTAGTGAAATAGCCCAAAATCCCGGTCCTAAAGGTTCCCATCAAGGAAAGTGACAGAATCTACACGGCTTTTGAGGTTTGTGACAATCTTTATGGATTTAGCCGAATACCGTTCGGAGAACTAATGAAGCAGAGTGCTTTCAAAAGGTTATGGATATAATACGCGCCGAAAAAAACCTACCGGGACAAATGTCTGCGGGAATAACGTCAACATTTGTGGAAAGGATCAAGAAAAACACTGTCGAAATACCTGGCGTCTGCTCACCGTAGCACAGAAGTACGGCCTTTAGTTGAACCACAATAGAGGCGCAATTTCCACCATGAATTTCAAACTCCTCTACTATGAAACTATGGCATGTATTATCAAACCAGACCCTGAACATTTCAGTCTTGCAGGAGCTATCCGTTCCGAAGAATGTGAAGCCTCAACAACGTGTAGTTGTTTTTTGCGTAGTTTTCGTCGGATAATCCGTTTCTCTGATAAAATCTATCCAATCACTCGCAACGCAAACTTTTCAGTACCTGCCTCCGCTGTAAAAGCGTTTAAAAGTTCCAGAAGAGAGTTGATCGATGCTTTTGTGGTCACTAGCGATCCGAACGTACCACCGATACTCGAAACTGATGCATCTGATGTTGCCATTTCCGCTACACTCAACCAACATGGCAGACCGGCCGCATTCTTTTCAACTAGAGTTTGCCAACGGGGAACATAACTTTGTTATTGGAAAAGAGGCGTTCGCAATCGTCAAAACAGTGTGCAATCGGAAATATCACCTACTCGGGACCCATAACAAGATAGTAACCGATCCACGGGCCGTTGTGTTCATGTATTTCAACACAGCAGTGGAAAATAAAAAACGACAAAACCCAACGACAGTGGATGGAGTTATCACCTATATATAACCTACAGACCAGACACCAATGACAAAGCCGCTAACAAGCACCCGCGGAGTGTCTGTGCGAAGAATTCACCTCCGCCATCCAGGAGCAACACCCATGATCCACTTCGTTCGTACCAGGAATAACCCATTCTTCCTAAGGAGGATACTAATCGTTCAACTGTAGCACCCTTTCGGTGCCTATCTGCCATGCCAACGGAAGGAGGCACGAGGGCTGGGTTGCCCAAGCCTAGAAAGGAATAGTCGAAATGCTGAAATTGAGTTCGAACCAACCACCTTCCGGTCCACAAGCTGGCGCCTTAACCATTGAGCTATCTCGAGTCCCACTCTCACTAACTTCCGGTTCGCCTATCCATATCCATATATAAGTTAGTCTACGGTGATCTCATGCCTTGTGCCACTATTGGCTACATTTGGTCTGCCTAGATTAGTGCATTTGGATCGCGGTTCATCATTCAGTTAGGATGAGATTAAGCGATTTCTTCATGAAAAGGTATTACCACCAGTCGGACCACATACAACCCCATACAATCCAAAGGAGAACAGTCAAGTGGACGATTCAATGGAACTTTGTGAAAAGCTATCACGCTTTCAGTATGATCAAAAGGTTTTCAGATCAGTCAGTGGGAAACCGTCCTACAAGATGCGCACCATTCGGTTCACTTCTTCTGTGCTACATCATCAATGCCACTCCACATGAGAGAATGTTTCGTCATAATCGAAAATCCGATTCCTTGCTGCAATGGTTGCTTTCGCCAGGACCAGGTCTGATGCGGCGAAATATATGATCTTCGAATTATGACCCCATAGTCGAAGAGGTTCAGTTCCTGGAGTGTAATCCTGAGTACACATACGCCCGATACCCTAACGGCATGGAGGAAACAGTCTCCCTGTCACCTGGCGCCTTCCGCAGATTTTGAATCCGAACATTAACCATCGCGGCCTAATAGTGATTCGTTTATTACGCCGGAACTATCTGGCTCCTCTACTTCGAGAACCGAAATTTCCAGTTGTTTTAAACATCCGTTGGTTGTGCAACAGCGGGTACAGCCGTGTTTCTTGCGTACCATCGTCCAGCTGTAGCACCATTTCGGTGCCTAGCTGCCATGCCACACGAATGAGGCACGAGGGCTGTGATACTGCCAGGTCGCCCAAGCCTAGACAGTGGAAGTCGAGAGGCAGAGGTCGGGTTCGAACCACGGACCTTCCGGTCAGTAAATTCGCGTTCTAACCACTTGGTCCATCTCGCACCATAGGTCTGACATTATTCAGTTATAAAACGAACTCCTGTGAGCATTTATCTCAGTGTGGGTGAATGTTGCGTATTTGCTCTATCTTCTCATGGCGTTTTATCGTTCACTGCTAAATAACTTTTTCTCGTTTTAGTTCAGTATCTAAGTTTTGGATGAAAAAAGCCTAAGGTAGTGACTGGCAGCGTGCCGCGACTTGCTTCCGCCGGTTCACATCCGTGTCTCCCTGTTTTTATTTCTATCTTTAGCGTGCGAACCTTGAAGTAAACCTGCCAAGAAGCTTCCTCAGTGCATACTCCTAACAGTTTGGCAGTAGATGTCCGCTGCATTTCCAGACCAAGTGAGGCAATCGGGCCCAACACATCCATTAGCTAGAAGCCGTCAACCACGAAATTCAGGCGAATCTGCGGCTGCTTCGATGTAAATATCGGCTCGCATGCAGAGGTTTCGTTAACTGATTAGATCACAGTGAAGTCATATTTGTGCAATCCATTTGTCCACTTCCATAAGAAACAGCACTGAGCGAAATAATACCTGCTCCTGGTGGTCGTTGGCTCGTTCGCCGAGCTGGGCAATTTGATTGCAAACGTTTCATCACCAATCGAGGTGACATCATCAGTGCGCTTTTGTGGAGCGTAGTAGTGCGTAGCGGTGGGTTGGTGGAACGTAGCAGGTGGAACGTTGCAGGAACGTAGCAAAAACAACAGTTTGTGCTGCGCTATCATGAGGCTGTGAAACCTGACCATCTCGTGCTGGAGAGGCTCGACGGATACCGTTTTCCGCAGTCATCTGCGGAGCAATGGTACCATCTAATGACTTCGCGTTTGTAATGGAGTATCCCTCTGGACCACCTTTGAAGACCAACATTTCATTACACAGAATACATTAGCTGTGGTGTGTTTTACACGTCACCGAAAAGTCTACTGAGCCGCGTGCCGTTCGTACGAAATCGGCTCAATTGGTAGAAACGAATGAGTAGGTAACCGATGACGTAATGAGGAAACACGAAAACCTAGATGGTAACTTGAAAAAACAGAGTCAAATGGGTATCCTGACTGGAGCCTGAGGGCTGCAGATGGTTGGTTGGGGACTCTGTGATATAGCGCGTTGTCGAAGTCAGTAGAGGGCCTTCACTCGGACGTGCCAGTTACGGAATTCCGCATAATGCCAAGCAGAACAAAGAATATCGAAACTCGCATCGCACAAGGTTTTCCTCTGCTTATATTTCTGACTGTCTGTACGGAAATCTTGGGAAAAAATGGACAACATACATTGCCCACTATCGTATGTAGTGAAACGGACAACAGGGTGGTTGGCCGTCCCCGGCTAAGGCAGCGGGAGTGACCTTTTCCTGGCTCACAGAGATTACGGGCCGTGGTCTTTATCGTCGTCAGTGTATTCAGTATGGCTTCGAGGAACTCAAGTAAGGGAAGAAAATAAAGCAGTGATTCTGTGTTAATAAGTTGCTAAATGGGACACGCTTTATTTTCCGAAGGCCAGCATTGATTCACCACATTCTTCTCATTGTCATCTTCGACTCCTGTTTCACGCTGTCGTGAGTGTGTGGTCTTTTCTTACGTCCTGTGGCTTTCTCAGAGTTATTCCAATCCCGGTTGAAACTATTTGGATCATCATAGCATGACGGTTAGTTGAGCTCAAAATACTCTTTTTGTCCATGATCAAACACGAATGACGGTCCGCAATATTACGTGATCACAATGTATTAGGTGTTTATGGCCCAGACTAGCCACTGGCATCCGGCTTTCAGCGGACAATGAAGCGCTGCTGGCCCCGGTGACTGTGCACGAGGTTGTGGGTAACAACAACACATGGCCTGAAGACCCCTGCCCCGACCATCTGCACCCTTGTTGTTTCAGAGAAAAGCGTAAAATGAAAACTCAGAAGGAACTCCTTTGTGGGTTCGTGATTTTGACCATACTTTGACCCCTTGTTATGACCAATCAGGTGCGCCTCATGCCCATTGGCCATTGTGGCACCAGTAGGATTCACGGACTACACGGATTGATACACGGGATTGAGGCTTTCGCCCAGGCTTCCCAGGTCGGGTTTGTTCCTGCAATTCAGCGGACAGGAATAAGCGAAAAGGGTTGTATCGGTGCTGTTAAAGTTTCAGCACGGGGTAGTAATTTTGCCAAGAAAGCGTCTGAAAGTTTTTGGGTACCAGATACAGCGTGAACTGTCGCTGTAGGATGGCTACTTTACGCCCCAACTATCCGGAATGATAAAAATTGTTGTATAATAAAGGCGCCAGCCCTGAGCCGGAAAATCTTTTCCACGGACTTAAGGCCGGTAACCGTTTTCTCAGCGGCCCATTGGGCACGCTTGATAGGGGCTACGTCTTTCTTGCGTCCTCAGCGGACAAATTAGTTGGCATATCCAAGGAGCGTTCCGACGTAGGTCCCGCAAAGTACCTGGAAGTCCATGCGAGTAATACGGGGGAGAGTGTGCCGGATAATAAGTAGGACAGCGAACCCTTTTTGAGTCAGTTTTACTGGCGCTGTGAGAAGGACAAGCTGAATGATTTGGCAATAGGATTCCGGTGGGCGTAAACTAGCGGCGGCATAACGTATACACGACTCCGTGCCCCGAACTCCGCTGAGGTCAGTCTGGAAACTGAAAGGCAGATCAAGCTCCTGGAGGTGCGCCGTAGGTGTACTTTTCTATCATAGCGGAATGAAAAGCATGATGAAGAAATCAGATAACCAGATCTTTCCCTGTATTTGGCCTGGACATCGTCCGACGTCCGTCATCAAATAGTATCACGACTGAGTCTCCAGGCTGCACACTGGGGACCATCTACGCACTTTTCGTCAGAGGAGTTACTAGTCTAGAACGTAGCGCTATTGATAATAATCTGCATCTCGGGGATGCAGGAGTTCCCGAGTTTGAGACCATCAACGAAGCAGAGGTTTAGGCATAACGGTGGGCTATTTATTGAAAAAGAATCGAAAAATAATTACTTGCATCGTAAAAGAGTCATTAGAAACTATCACGGTTACCAGTGGCTGAAGGTGGTGTGTGGAGCCATTCTGGTACAAGTAGTCCGGCTTATCGTTTCCTTTGGTATGTAGTAGTGGGTCGTGGGGAACGCGACCCAAGCGCTCACGTGTGGCCGAAGAGCGTGGCATCCTAGGCGGGCCAGCCTTAATACGCCTGGTTCACTCTGCCCCAGAAGAGTGTATTCATTACGCCTGGTCACTCTGCCCCAGAAGAGTGTATTCATAACGCAGGAGTGGTTTTTCATTCATCCGCGTTGCATGGTATATCAGCGTTGTCAGTAGTTAATTGCTTTGGTCACTTTGTACGGTATGTTAGTGAGATCGGTAGGGCTATAACTAGCAGGAATTGACAATGGGTGTACCGCGACCATGATTCAGGATGAGTGAGGTAGAACATGTGTTGCGAAGTGGTTTGGGCACCCCAAAGAAGATGTCTGCCCGCTGACGCCACATCTCTCTCCGTACCCTGGGGAAATCCGCCGAGCCCAGTCCGGTCAGACAGCCACGAACATCGAACCTGTGAATTTTACATCCGTTCACTAACCAGCATACGCTCTTCGTAGAAAACATGGTAAAAGAATAGATCGCAAGCGTATAAAGCGGCATCACTTTTGCTGAACCACCCCCTCCGTGACAATCGGGTAATATGTAGGCTCAACGAAGTAGTTTCCGATGCAAACGCGGTCTTTTTCCCGCAGATTTTCGCATGTATAACGGAGCAATTTTTCAGTTTTGTAGGGATAATATTTGGCTATGTTTATGACTCAAGCGCTGTCTCATTCCTGCCTATGCCAATTCTGAGTTCGCAGAATTGCTCGTTCATCCCTATGAGCGCAAGTACCCGTATTTTCCATAATATATTTCCATTCTGCATCGAGATGATGCTAAACTTGTAGTAGAAAATTCATTTCTTAATTATCATGTCAGGAACGAATGTCGAATCCCCTCCACTACTGCCTAAATTAACGTGCCTTATATGACTCCTGCATATGGCAACAGTAACACAGTAGCGGAGACAGAACGCCCCTCACTGCAGTTTCATCGGGGAGAGTATCGAAGAGAGATTTGTAGGCGAGGCTTTCACATTCACTATTGCTAATCCAAAGGATTGGTGGCGGTCACTGTGCAGGACCTGACTGGGGCTGCCCCGATCGCCTCGCTTTAAGAATGACCGTCGTGAGCCAGAACCTAGTCAAGTGACGACGGTCGCCCGACTGAACGGTAACTGACGGAAGCCTGAAAATCCGGCGAAAGCTTAGGCCGAGCGTTTTATTGTGGATTCTAGGTCTAATAGCTGTAAATATTTCACCGGACCTATTTATTTGTAGGCGAGGCTTTCACATTCACTATTGCTAATCCAAAGGATTGGTGGCGGTCACTGTGCAGGACCTGACTGGGGCTGCCCCGATCGCCTCGCTTTAAGAATGACCGTCGTGAGCCAGAACCTAGTCAAGTGACGACGGTCGCCCGACTGAACGGTAACTGACGGAAGCCTGAAAATCCGGCGAAAGCTTAGGCCGAGCGTTTTATTGTGGATTCTAGGTCTAATAGCTGTAAATATTTCACCGGACCTATTTTGCTAAGTCGTGATTTAGACATTTTGGTTGCTGAACTTATACCAGCGACAAGTTTGTCTAACCCTGACTTGGCCGCGTCCGTTCAAGCCCCTGTGTGAGAGACGAAATGTCTTTGAGAGAACTCGAACGGTTGTGGTAGGCTTGCCGAGAAGGAGAGGGTTTGCATTGCAGTTTGGAAATAAGACTCAAGCGGAAATTTCTTCCGTGGATATCGTCCTCATCATAACCTACAACCATTCAATCCTCGACCGCAGCAGCACCTGAACTAACTGGATGCTCCGTTCTCGGAGGCTGAATATCAGCCTCCGTGCTTGAAGTATATATGCCAAGTCTTCCGCGATATTGGGCAGCTTATTCCAAGGCGGCTCGCTAGCCCTATTTTCTCGGGGCTATTTTCTAGTCTGCCACGCAATTTCGCACCCTATCTAATCCATCGTTGCGGCCGATGTTCTATTGCTCATCTACAGTTTGACAATTTTGTGTGGAATATTATGGTGCGCTGGGGAGAAAGACGGCCTTGTGATACTGCCTAACTGTGAATTTGAGTGTTCACTCTTCCACATTACTCTAGGATACAATATTGTTCAACCCACATTCGACTAGCACAATTTTTCACGATACCACCGGACCATGCTTTGTCATTTGATCGGCTGGAGGACCAAGACCTTATCATCTATCCATTTAGTGCTTCAGGTAGATCACCTCTTGGTCAAGCAGACCAGCATTAACTGCTTCATGCCTCTAGACCACTCGCCTCAAGTGAAGGACTGTTCGGTATTCCGGTTTGGCATCCCTGCTACTCAACTTAATAGCAGCCTCCTCTTAATATTATTCGAGTATTTTTGGTTCACATAGATTTGAAAAATCTCAGAGGTCACTTAAAATGCAAGAAAATAAACTAGCTTCATTCTGAGGGATTCATTTAACCGCATGGTTTCTTAAACCTATCAAACACACGGCTTGATAACGCAAAAAAGCGTCATTCCTTATTGACGCGCTTGATTCTCGGATTCACTGGCGCCTGAGTTGCCGTCAGCAGTTCCCGATGCACGTCGCACGCTGTCATATCTCACTTGTGACCATGAACGCCACCATCCTAACAGCGTTCATCTTGCGTTTAAAAATAGTAGCCACAGTACCCCACTGCACACCGCAGCCTACTGAGTATTTCTGAAAACCCGGACGAGTACGCAGCTTAACCATACACTTTAGGTTCTCAACCAAGCGTGACATTGTGTATTCATTCACCTTATACTCTAGCTGCGCACCCTACTTCAATGCCATACAGACGTGCCTGCCATCTCCCACTCCCACGCGCCATGAGATCGACTCTGTTGTCTCAGGTCATCCACATTAACCCCATCCACCCACTAGCTATTCAGACACTCTATGATAAATCGTTTTATTAACCTAAAAACCTTGTGGAATCCTGAGGCATCTGTAAGAACAAATCACAGGCATCTCAAACCATCGACCAATTCGTGACCCCGGAACCCTGGTTCTACGCGCTGCCATATCTAAACCTGTTTTACCAATAGCAGTCAGTACTAACGTCGACGTCTTCACCGAATCCTCATACTACTTATCCTCAATGCTTCTGGCGCTCAACCCGCACAAAACTCTTCACTGGCTTCCAGCCTCTCAGTTCTCTAATATCCTGTTCTCTTCAATGCTCTCACATGCGAGTGCCTTGCTTTGCCACCCTTAACAGTCACCAGTGTCGCCATCATTCTAGTAGTACTCTCTGCGGGTTTAACTGTAGAAACACATTCCACCCAGAACGGGAAATGCTCCAGGATTTGCAAGTACCCACAGTCGTCAAGATCCCACTGGCCTATTGTCTCTCCATATTTTTCCTCCGACGAAGAAACCTTCGGATTAAAGCAACTATATTCAAAGCCTCGTTACTTACTGCATTCTATTCTAACCCCTTGGGAATCTATCCTGTCTTTCGCAGAAGCAAAAGACTTTGTTTCAACTTTCTTATAATTGCACAAGTACACCAAGTGTCACGTGCTTGGGAGGACCCCGTAGCCGCGGCTACAGGTATCTTCACTTATATGCCCGACCATATTCCTCCTACCCGAGAACCACACACGACCGCCGCCCATCTATCACATAAAGCATGTCTTTCTGTACTGATTCCTTACCCCAAGCACCCCGCCCTGGTGATTTGAAAGAATGCACCGTTGTAAATTCTTCCACGAACTGCGTGCCCTGGTAGGGACCTTCCGAATTCTATGCTGAGCCCCACACTCTCCTTTCTGTTGCGGGCCTAGGCCCGCTTTCCCGTCGCTCACCCCTCTATCCCAAGTTCCACGAAATTTCTAGGCCGGATGCTGGGCTCAAATTAACATATGATCTTGTCCGTAAATTCGATAACTATAACAACATCTTAGTGTGCACTCAGCTTGTAATGACTGACACTGGCGTTTCTTCTTTGCTTGGTACGCTGGTATTTGGAATGGTCTGTCTAAATAAACTTAAAATAATACACACCGCAATAGTATTTTTTAGTCGATGTTCACTTTTCATACTTGTGGAGCAGCTTTGGCCCACCTGATGTCTCACCACTAATGATCTCCAATGCAATACGGGGTTGCAAATGGAATAACTAGAAGTGGAAGCAAATAGCAAGTTTCCCCCCAAGAATATGGTTCAACCTGAAACTACGTAGATTAACAAGTGCCACTGTTGTAGAAAGGTCAGGTGTAAAGGATAGGTTTGATGGAGCATCAGCCTTAGGCTGATGCATATGGCCAAACGAACGCAGTATATGGAATTGAACTTGTGGAAGAGGCAAGCCGAAATCGCAGCAGAAAGCCAGTTTAGTCAGATACGAACAAAACTTGCACGGGTTAGAATGACCTCGTCCAAAATGCGGTTGGGGTCGGGTGAAAAATTTGATCGTAGTTGGATTGCAGGCTCTAGTAGACGAGGGGTTGCAGTCGAAATTCTGAAGACTATAGTTGCGGGAGTGCCATCATCAGGGTTTGGCAGTACCATGCCACCATTTCATACTTCTGTTTACAAACGGTCCCGTAAGGGTCATAAAGGATGCCTCAATCGGAGAAAGTATACGCATTTCCGTGGCAGCTGGATCTGTATTGGGAGGGGAGGTTGACACAGATGGAGGCAGGCCGATGCATGGTCGCGGATAACTTCCCTTCATTTAGAGGACTATGTGAGTTTAGACCGGGGACCAGCCAGATTGAATGGATGACGTTTGTACAGGGCGTTTAGGCAACTACAGCAGAGGGTTGAGGCTTGCAAAGAGGGGAAATGTGGAAGGAATAGGATGACAGCGGTAGTGTCTGGTGAGTGCCAGGAGGCATCAGATGCTGTCAATTGAAAGAAAAATTGAAAGGGTATGAATGCAAGCCAAATGAACCCGAGAGAGTGTGGATTTGTTTGCTGACCTAGAAACCAAGCCAGAGTAGGTGCCTTATTTTGGGAAGGTAAGGACTCTGTCCTTGAGGTAGCTAGCGGGGAGGCTAGCTTTTGGACGCGTTGTAACGGGTGACGGCATGGCAGCAGTACTCAGCTTACCAGAAGAATCCGACCATAGAGTCTCCGTCGTGCAAAGAGGTTGTTGTTGTGAACAGGGACAGTAAATAAGTATTAAACGGCCGGGCAACAGCATCCGAGATGGTAGATAGGAACCACAGTTCAACTGAAATTGCTACGTCTAATTAACGGGAAGATGTGGGTAAGGGTCGCTAGTCATTGAGTCACTCCTGTCGGCTCCAAGAAACGAATGGTGCATGGCAAAAACTACCAGTGAGCACTAGCTTTGACTGATGGCATTCAGGAAATAATAAGGAATGCACATTTTATACGTACATGATCGCTTCAGAGAACAAGATGAAAGATTGTGCGTGTAATGTTTGACTGATGATGAAGTGGCCATGGGATGGCGTAATTCCAACTCAGTCAAAGGTGGCTGGGCCTTGCACATCGAGGTCAACGGCGAGCCTAGCAGAGTTACTTCAGTCTACCTCGTGCATATTTGTTTTAAAATAAAAAGGAAGGCAGTTGCCATTCGCTTATATTTTTTAGTGTTGTCAGAGAAATGAAAACGAGGCAGATCCAAATCAGCTACAGACGAAAATGGCGGTGCTCTTTTATGGATTCCCTAAGCTAAAGGTCAGGTTCAGAGACCGGCGATGAGGGAAGCACCCGCGCCACTGGAAAAATGGCAGGTATGCGACAAACGCCATGTTGCAGTATACCCGGGCGTGGCCATCCACCGCACGAAGTTTTTATTCCCCCTGAGTGACACAAGAACTTTTGGGTAACAAGCCACTAAGAAGCCATAATGGTGGCTAGTGCATTATTGAAGAACTCCAGCTACCAGGTGTTTCACCCCGTAGAGGGAAATCTAGGCTCGTAAAACAGCTCAGCTATTTCGAAAACGGAAACGACAAACAGCCACCGGAAGAGGCAGATCGCGGGGGAAAATGAAACGGCAACCACGTTTTGGGCCGTGTGAGTTGAATGAAGTTGTTCAGAGTATGTGTATGATTGCTAACCGATCATAGAATAGTGGTGTAAACCGCCATGTCAAGTAGAGGCACACCACAGATTTGGGTGTGTGAATGGGTGGGCTGTTTAACCGAAAAAGTATTTTATTCTTTGCGCATCTTCAGACGCACTATTTGATGTGCAGGCAATGCGTGTCATCAGAGGATGCCGAATGGTTTAGAACAATGAGGAGATAAGGCTTCGGTTTGGTTAAACCTAAGAAAAGAAAACACTGGACACTAAATAGAGTTGACAGAGTTCTTCAGGGGTGGGATCTGGCTTGAAAAATTTAACTTAAGTTGGACGGGCATGGAAGCTTAAAGTCAGTTGCAAGGAAATACAATGGGACAGTGGAGAGCAGCACAAAAACAATTACGTTGGTAGGTGCAAGAAAAACTGCAACGCAAGCTTCGGAGAGGAGATGGAATGTAGCATCACGATGTGAAGCGTCTGCAAAAGAGATAACAATAATAATGTTTATTCACGACTCGTGGGTGGCATACCGTCAGGCAGGATCATGATGTTACAGTCAGAATAAAAGTTTGACTGGCAGGAATTGTGTGTACAGGAGGGGTTAAGAAAAGGAGCAGCGTCACAGGGGTGGGAATCATCTGATGCAGGTGTGGTTACCATTAGACTAGCACGATCAGGGAAGCACAGTCATACTGTTTTTTTGAGGGAATATCGAGCAAAAGCGGATCATTGGAATTTAAACGTGGCGGTCGAAAAACAAAGCTAAAGAGGGCAAAACAGGAAAATTACTGCCTGAGACATGACAAGAAAAGTGTAAACGGTGAAAAATGAGAAAATATAGTGAAGCCGCAGAGTTGGCGTCATTCAGCTGGTCGAATTGAACAAGAACCTAGAACCACCGCCTTGTACTGTTGAGCCCATGGCCAGGATCACAAAATGCGTAAGAGGTGATGGTCAAGTGGACGGATAAACATAGTGGATAAGTGGTAACAGGTATATCAGAAACTGTGGAGACTCACTGGTGTCGCTGTTGTGAAGCCGGGTACATTCGTTTCTTGGAGGAGTAAGATGGTGGCAACACACGAGCCGGAACACGGACTTTATAGAAAGTTATTCGATTTTTCGGGAAGCACAGACACAAAGAATGGGTTAAAAATGAACAGAAGCTCAGCAGATTGGAATGAACATGCCACTGGGTCTACTGGCGTCAGGTCGAGAGCTGTTTGTGTGTGCGCCCAATGGGATGCGTGAGAGAAGGTGCGGCCGAGAGAAAGAAGGGAATAGTTGAGGATGTGCTATCGAACTGGCTGTAGAAATGCCGTGCCATCACCGATTTGACATGCTCCGATTTTCGGACAGGCCCGTAACAAACGTCACATTTGTTGCCATTGGGCTGTAATATGCGATCCTTTGTGCCATTGGGCTGCCATTGGGCTGTAATATGCGATCCTTTGAGTAGCGGAATCCTTTTCAGGCTGGCAAAGGAGGCAAAGGTAGGACGAACTCGACATAAGATCCCAGGGTTTTGGTCCATTTGTGAACCATGTGGATGTTGATCATGGGCCAGGTGGAACGGATAACAGCCAACCAGGTCGTTCAAATCGGGTATTACCGAAGTTCAAAGCTTGGGAAAATTAGGTACCCGGACGAGATTAGGGAGGCATAGTGAGTTTAAGGGTACATCAGATGGGTTATTGTGCATTATTGTACATAGAAAGAAAAACTTGACGCCTACCGCAATTAGGGTGATAACAACAAGTGATTATACGAGATGGGACAGGGATGGATTTATTCCTAGTAGACTATCGACCAAGGGTTGAGTTTTCTAATATGCGATGTTAAAGTACAAGAGATCTAATTCAAACCGATATAAGCACGCAGATTGGTGATGTGGCTAGGGAAGCCAAATGCATAACGACTGATAGTAGTGAACTTCCGAGATGATGGACTAGTTAATCTGGTATTTATTACGTGAGTTAGATTGTACCAAGAGAGAAAGTACTGTAAGTCATCAGTCCCCGAAGCGCTGCTATGAGCTTCAAGTTAAAGATTGGTGCATGGCGAATAGAAAGCGTTTGACACCAGCCTTTCATTCTGGGAGCGGAGGGTTAGGGTCTCGGTATACATTCATTCCTCATCGTATACGTCATTCCTGGGAGCAGTAGGTAGGTGCATGTGTTTTGTTTGGATGACTAGGTTAGTTTTGGTATGGCACAACCACAATTTTGACAAGGACAGCTACAGCTCCACACGTCGATGGCATCAGGGTCTTCAGGCTATTCCATCTTTTTTTACGATTTTTTTCAACAGAAAGGAGGCCTTTTTTCATTTTTTTCTCATCGTCTGTAGCTTACAGCTTTGTCGGTTAAACGACACAACCGGGATGAGTCCGGCGGCAACAAACATTAACAGTGCTCTTTTGCTGATGTTCTCAACTGAGGGCCACTCTCAGAACCACCAGTGACGGGCGAAACACCGGTGCTACTGGAGGGGTGGCGGATGTACAAACGCAGCATAGTGCAACGCAACAGGGCAACCGTCCCTGTAGGACGTACTGGCCACCACACGAGGTCTTCATCTTTCGTGCATGCTACCAGATCTGAAAATTGTCATGCTACCGAGCAGTAAAAACTGCGGCTGTGTATTAGCAAAGAACTCCAGCTACTAGATATTTTATCCCGTCAGGGGATAGCCAGGCCAGTAAAACAGCCCAGTTATTTCAAACAAGCAAACGACAAACAGCCGCTGGAAAAGACAGGTCCCAGCGGCAAATGAGGCGGCAGCTACCATTGGGACAATGGGGCCAGAACGGAGATGGCCAGAGTGCATGAACCATGGCTAGGGGATGCCGGAGCGTAAGCTATCGAGTCAAACAGCAGCGTGCCGCAATGTTATGTGCGTGTGCTGAATGGGTTGTGAGGCGTTTAATAAGTTTTCAGCTATAAGGAACTCTGACTTTGCCGCTTTTATGTTGGTCAGGGATAGGCAAGACGAGGCACCATTCAATAAGCAAAGCGGATAGAGTAGTCCAGGCCAGGGACCTAGCTGGGAGGAACGTGGTATAAGTTGCTCCAAGCGAGTCATATGTAGCAAGGTGCGGCAGGCGAGGTGGCTTATTTTATATCATTGTTCAATTATTTTTCGCCCACCAAATATACCTAAGCCAAACTTAGAGGTGGTCTGGACCCCGTTTATAAAGGAGATTCGGGCACAGCCGGGCACTAAGGAGGGCGGCTGCGGCCTAACGCGTGCGGAAAGTGTCTTCAGATTCTGAAAGCGTATTTTGATTTGTGACATTTCAAAACCCATCGGGAAGACTGTTCTAGATACGAGTGTAGTAAACCAGAAAAAGAAATGCCGTTTGTTTGTACGCGCTTGAGGGCACACCAAAAGTTTGCTGGGTTTACGGAATTTACGGCGTGCATATGATTAGTTCGGCCTAGCCTCTGCTATGAAAGAATTTTTGTACAACAGACGGTGTAAAAGAATTTAATTTAGCTTTAACGCCTGAGTCATAGTGGCTCAAGGCCTACGATTATAAAGCGGGAGCGGTAGGAGAGGAGGCTGATCTATGGGACTAGCTTTTTGGTGAGTGAACTTTGGACGTTCGCGAGAGCCAGCCTACAACTTTGTGCATAACGGAGAGAGAAATCAGGATAGAAGTTTACAACTGGCCGCACGCACATCTTGAAAATAGTGACCTTTGTGTCTTGGAGATGGAAGGAGCGTAAAATTAGCAAGTAGAGTCCACTTTCTCGGGCAACCCGGAAAAACTAAGGATGCAACAGTATCTGAGACGAATATCTTTGATCTCTGTGGAGTGACAGGGCTCCTATGAAAGTATCAGTTGGAACAGAGCATCGGCAGGAAGTTATGTGGGTCCTGGAAGAAGAGAAGCTTGGGCTATAGGTACTTAACCAGTGAGTCAGACAGTCTAAGTCTTGTTGGCTCAGGGGAGAGGCACGAGTTTTAGCAGGGGAAGAAAATATGTCGGCATTTTTTATATCGTCCGTGAGGAGAAAGGGTTTTCCATGGGACATGGCAACCTAGACGTCGTTGATATACAGTGAGAAAAGAATGGGACATCATCCGAAGTAGGCTAGGCTTGCAAGTCCGTAGCGAAGCTCGGCGAACAGATCAACAGCCATCTGAATAACCACCAGAGACGGGCTCGTCCGACGGGTTTTCAACTGTTGCCCAAATCGTACATGAAGGGGCAGAACACTAAATTTCAGAACGTGCGCATATACAAGAAGTATTTGCACTTGAGGTAGTCAGTACATGAAATGAACTCCCTTCGACGATCATTCACATTGCCTCTTGGGACCGGTTCAAACCGCCTTCGGAGGCTTGTAATGAAAATCCTTGAAGTGGCAAGAATACTACTGGGTCCTCAGAGCCTGGAAAGCTGCACTACAACCCCTTTTTGCTTGCACTCCCCAGGGGGCTGGGGGCCACTAAACGACATAAACAGATCTTACTCTGGAGGTCAGGGTGGTAATTTTGATCATGCGCATCAGTCAATGGATCAGCAGAAGGCGCTTGAGGGATAAAAATCATTCAAAAAAAGTACTGAGCACCATTTTCATTCACTTTGCTTACATTTTGCATTTGCCTACGTGCAGTTTTTCGCCATTGTAATCACATTATACGTGCCACCGATATGCGCAGCTCAACATCGAAAAACGAGTTGAATTTAAGTATTGGCTTTCGGCGGGTTCTACTGGCCCAGAAAACCCACTCACCTGAAGTCTATGTGCGTAGGTCTACACAGCAGTTCAGGTTTCACAGTGCTGACTGAGGGGTTACTGAGCAAAATGAGAGAATAAGAGGCGTTTTCCGGATCAGAATAAACTATGTATCCGTTTAATTCCGGGATTCAACTCTAATTAATTGGATTAAGAATCCATATTCCCATTCATTTTGTTTGACTACCTTGAAAGCTCACCCGAAGGAAACATACAAACGTTGTGGTCAACCCGCCATAGGCGTTTAAACCGCCCTCGAAATTGAAGACATAAGAGGTACAGAAGGGGTATTTTCGCTCCGATTCTCTCAAGTGGCCGACACTCTCCTACTCGGTGTGGTCTACCATAGCACCTCAAGTCCCCCTGAAGATGGCCACTTCCTCACACGAACCTTTGAGCAACTCTCCTTTAGCTACCACTTCACCCATCTCCTGCTAGTAGGTGACTTCAACGCTCCACAGGCCTCCTGGACGGAGCTCCAGCGCGTCGAATCAGGCGAAATTTTTGCAGCGGCGCTGATTGCAGTCGTTCAACGGAGCACTTGGTCTCAACATGTCGTTGCACCCACCAGATACCGCGCAGGCCAACTACCATCCCTCCTGGATCTGCTCATCACCAACAAAAGACACTTCGTTGATCAGGTAACGATTAACGATCCACTGGGACAAGAGACCACTGTGTGCTGACCGTTGATTTCATCTGCTATTGGGCCAGAAATCCCGAACCTCAAACGTGGTTTCGAGACTTCTGCCGTGCAGACTTCTCAGGAATGCGCATCTTTCATGAACAAGTCACATTGAAACCAGCTCCAGTGGAAGAACTATATAGGACCATTGTCCAGAAAGTTTACGAGGCTGACGCAACGTTCGTCCCAAAAAACTGGCGCGCAGTCGGATGAACCGCAGGCTGCCAAAAAGGATTCGGCGACTTCTGGAAAAAAGATCCCAACTCCTTTTCAAAAATTTGACTACATGGGATACAGAAGATCAGCTGGCATTTCGTAAAATGCAGAACCGCTGTAAATCAAAAATCCGCAAATGGAACATACGAAAACAAGCCACCATTCTGGACCTCACTGGAAAAAACAAAAACGTACTGTTCAAATACATGAGACGTCGTCGCAGAAACAAGCCATCCGCGCTCTCCTTGAGGGACAGACATGGAGAACTGACGAATGGTCCAACAGTGGTAGCTGAGGTTTACAGAGAACAATATGCGTGTCTATAATCAGCCCCAGCGTCCTCGTCACATCCACTCTTATCAAGGCGTAACTACGAACAGCCTCTAACCGACTTGGTCTTCACGGTGGAGGACATTCGTCAACTCTCGCACAAGATCAACCCATTGTGCGCGTTGGGGACCGACGAGTTCCATCTAAGGATCCTGAGGGAAACGTCCTCCACACTGGCAGCTAATTTACACCTGGCGTTTCGGCAGTCGCTTGATGAAGGCTGCCTTCCCTCTGCTTGGAAGGAAGCGATTGTCACGCCAATCTACAAAACTGGTGACCGACTGTCGCCTGGCAGCTTCAGGCCTATAAACCTCACTAGCTTGTCGTGCAAGATGATGGAACGCTTTCTGAAGCGAGCTATCCTAGACCACCACATGCTCGTGTTTAAGGACAGCTTAACCCAAGCCAAGGACAAAGGACCCATATCGGATGCCATATATTTTGACTACTCAGAAGCATTTGATAGGGTCCCACAAGTCCCGCTGCTCCACAAACGCGAGTCTTACGGGATTCCGGGAAAAATCCTTCACTGGATCAAGGCGTTCCCATCAGACAGATCATTCCGAGTGAGAATAGGCTGGACCTACTCTTCTCCAGCGCCGGTCTCTATTGGAGTTCCTCAAGGCTCCGTCCTGGAACCAGTGCTGTTTCTGATCTACGTCAACGATCTCCCAAACGTTCCCGCAGGTCCACGTCTACTTTTTGCGGATGACTTGAAATCCTGGAGTTCCAATGCCAGTGCCCTCCAAATGAATGTAGACGCTGCCAAGCAGTGGTTGTTTGACTGGCGTCTTCTGCTGAACGAGGTAAAGTGCGCCCAAATGTCATTTGGAGGAGACTCAGCCAATGACTTTGTTATTCATGGTGAGAAAGGACCAGAAAACATCATGAGGACAGACGCCAAAAAGGAGTTGGGTATCTGGGTCTCCTAAAACTCGTCCTTCTCGCTGCACCATGAGAAATCGGCCCAGAAGGCATTCGCCATTTTATGAACGACTCAACGCACTTTCTCCCGTATTGCTCGCATGGATTTCCAAATACTCTATGGTGCCTAAGTCAGATCACTCCTTGAATACGCCGACCAATTTGTCTACTCAGGACGCACGAAAGACGTCACACTCTTTGAGCGTGTCCAGCGGGCCGCCACGAGAATTGTTACCGGCCTCAAAGCCGTGGACTACGAAACGCGTCTCGCGATGCTTGATCTCTTTCCCCTGGAGTACGGTCGCCACCGAGGGGACCTAGTTCTTACTTACGCCCTGTTTGAACAGAGCATGGCAAACAGGTTTTTCACCGTTAACCCAGCAAACACACGGCGGGGACATAGTAAGATGATGTTCGAACTCAGAGCACATACATCCATTAGACAAATTTTTTTCTCAGTTCGGATAGTAGCTGCGTGGAATGATCTTACTCCGACGGTTGTCCACGCTCCTTCTATAACCCAGTTTAAAGCACTATTAGACATTTGTTTATGTGAATCCTCGCGCTGGCAAGCATACTGTCCTGCGCTGAGAACATAAAGAGCAGTGCTACACCTTTTTTCACTTGTGCCTTTGAGGTGAACGACAGCCACTGACCGACAAGAACAAAACCGACCCGGGGAACTTGGGCATAAGCCTCGATCCTGTGTATCAATCCGTGAATTCGTGAAATCCGGGGTTTTTACTTCCCAAAAATTCTCTCCAAATAAAATTCTGAACAACGCCTCATTTTTCTAGGGTTTTGTTTTCGACAAGCAGATCGACTATACAGCCCTTAAGCAACTTTCTATTTCGAAGATTCTACGGACCTCTGAAGTCCTACACGACCTCACCGGCCAAAAGCGAGAATTATTTGTTTTAACCTTTGAACAAAAACTGCGCTTGTTCACCATGGCACCAGACAAGGACATTCGCCAATTTGTATCATGATTGAAGCGAGTGCTTTGCAAGACACTGGTGATGAAACAGCGGGAGCTCTTCCCTTACCGGAGGCTTCCTGCTCGAAGCTTCATATGATACGAATTCGTGAACTTAAAAAGGAAATTATATGGTATTGCTGCTTAAAACTGTTTCAGGTCTTCCATGTTCTAGCCTCCATCAGTCTATTGAGGTTGAAAGATTATTGCGCGAGAGCGGCCTCCTGAAAATAGAGCGGAAGTGTGACAAATACGATGCTTTACTGGAATATGTGGACTTATGTATCACCGAAAAAGGTTTCAGCGTTTATCTTTGCTGAATTCAGAAATAATTACAGAAGGTGAAATTAAAAACATCGAAAAGGCACTCAAGAGACAAGATGAATTGTTTCAAAATGAGCTCATGCAACACAATGTGATTTTGGCGAAGATACAGAAGGAAATAAACCTAACTAAAGACCAGTATAATAATAAGAAATCGGGACTTGGTAAGAGAGTGTTTAATTCGTAAATGTTTTAGTTAAGAAGCTCTCAGAAATGCAACACATTCAGCAGAGTCGCAGTGAACTCATGTCGAAGTATGAAATTATCAAACGGACGATCGATGACAAACTAGTGGAACATAACAAGTATTGTCTTGAGAGAAACTTACAACATACAATTGAAAAAAATTGGTAAGACTGACTTGTAACTGTTCAGGTTTTGACGACGCGTTAGTTTGCCCGATAGGGTTATTTTGAAACTCTTTTCAACCAAATTTTCAGGTTAATCTGAAAATTTGGTTGCGATACGCTTGGCTGTGGCTACGGTCGGCTAAGTGTAGAAACACATAAAAATTTTGTGCAGCTCAACATCTGATTATACTTTTCTCATGGATTTCAGGGAGCTTTATTTAGTGACTATTGCAGTTTGCTTGTGTTCACCAGGGGAATCAATGGTAATTGCAAAATTCATTCACCTCTGGCCAACTTTGTCCAGATCTAGCCACCAGTGACAGTGTTTACTGCCTTATGTGCCTCCAACTTGTAACGTTTCCATATAATCAGGGTTCTGGAGGTTGTTGTCCGCCAGGAAGTCTACTATCAGCGAGCTTTGTATGACACGTTAATGCTGACTGAGATCTGACATTTGGTTTGGCTAGAGGGGGGTTTATCTGTTCAAATTTTTGCCTACATTGGTTTTGGAGAGGATTGCTTCTGATCACCTTGTGCATTGTGCTGCCCTACAATGCATCGTGTTGCATTGCATTACATTAAGTTGCATTACGTCAGATGACCTCGCATCAAGTTACATTATATGGCACTACATCATGTTATATTGTATTACATTACATTACGTTATTACTAACATCCGGAGATTTGCGCATTATGCAAATGGGACTGATATTCAACCTGACGATACGTTATTGGACCAGAAACCACATCTGGACGTTTCTGCTCTCCCGGTGATTAGCGTGTGATTTTCTCTGTACTGATGCGGATTGTGTGCAATGTCAATAGATTCCCATGGCAATCCGCGGAGGGTTTCTAAGAATCACTTCTTTAATTTTGCACCGACGGAGGACACTTGACGAAATGATATCGCTACTTTTGTCTAGGAAAGATTTCAAGATATAAGAGATGAAGAGTGAGAGATTTATTATAGTGAGGACACTCAGACAAAATTGAGGTCCAACAAAGTGTAGCAGAGACCCTAAAATCGCCTAAGCAGGTGGATGGGCAATCGACTACGAACAAGCTACAAGGTGAAGCTCACCCTCAGTCAGAGTTCGAGGACGTTTGACGATACTACCAATCCGAGGCCGACGAGCGTCAAGTCTGTGGGAGAGGCTATTCTTCTGCTACCAAGAAAAATCTTAGCTTGTATGCAGACAGCGCTAACAAATGAGGACCAGTATTGTGTATGCAAATGTGGAGGATTTGGTTAAGAAACATGATAGATTTGAGAATCGGTTCGCTGGCCCTCTTCAAGCCTGTAGGGTTGACTGGTGGGTGGGTTCGGGACAGTATCTCTAAATCAAATGAAAATGCATGACTGCCATCACTAGGCTTGCGACTAAATTCATTTGATCACTCATTCACTCATTTATATATATATATATATATATTCAGACAGTCAGTCAGTCAGTCAGTCAGTCAGTCAGTCAGTCAGTCAGTCAGTCAGTCAGTCAGTCAGTCAGTCAGTCAGTCAGTCAGTCAGTCAGTCAGTCAGTCAGTCAGTCAGTCAGTCAGTCAGTCAGTCAGTCAGTCAGTCAGTCAGTCAGTCAGTCAGTCAGTCAGTCAGTCAGTCAGTCAGTCAGTCAGTCAGTCAGTCAGTCAGTCAGTCAGTCAGTCAGTCAGTCAGTCAGTCAGTCAGTCAGTCAGTCAGTCAGTCAGTCAGTCAGTCAGTCAGTCAGTCAGTCAGTCAGTCAGTCAGTCAGTCAGTCAGTCAGTCAGTCAGTCAGTCAGTCAGTCAGTCAGTCAGTCAGTCAGTCAGTCAGTCAGTCAGTCAGTCAGTCAGTCAGTCAGTCAGTCAGTCAGTCAGTCAGTCAGTCAGTCAGTCAGTCAGTCAGTCAGTCAGTCAGTCAGTCAGTCAGTCAGTCAGTCAGTCAGTCAAGTAGTCAGTCAGTCAGTCAGTCAGTCAGTCAGTAAACTGAACTTATGCTTCAGTATCTGTGAATAGTCCCAAATTACGTGTGAGGCGGACCACGGACAGTCAATCGGTACGATGGTATTTTTTATTTTATTGGTTGAATTCCCCTATAAGATTCCTCACAGTCGTAATCCATAACTAGCCGGTTCCAAGGGTCAGGCAAATGCCAAATTTGTGCCATATTGAACCACTATAGTCTACCAAAACATGGCTAGACTAAGGCGCTGGTTAGCTGAAGGTTAAGAACATGTTTTTGTTAGTGCCCGAAAAGTGTTCAGTTGCTCAGCATATCACTAGAATGACTTGACACTTCTCGGAAAACCGGAAATCCTGCCTGGGTCTAGTATTCACTAAGACCGGGGAAAGTCCATGCTAACCGGCGCATTAGGGGCCTTTGACATTCAGCAACAATTTAAAACTAAGCGCCCACCTTAGAGAAGCTTGGGCCCTAGAATACTGATAGCATTAATACCAAATGTGTGAAAGAAAGAAGGCTCTGTAGACATCGGTTGCTATTGCGCAGATATCCTGAGATATGCAGGATAAGATGATGTCACCGTGATCTAGAGTTGCTTTTGGGCAAATGTTCAGCAATCTTTCAGGGGGGGTTTCTAAGGTAAATTTCATTGTCAATGGGCAAAATGCTTGGAGCTTATCTATGTGTCGGACACGGACGGTGGAAGACGTACCATTCAACTGAAATATTCGAGGTATAAGAACAGCCATTATTACAGAAACAGCTAACACAATTTGGAAGGTGTAGAAAGTATGAATGCTAAAGGATAAAAAACAACTACAGTGAGTTTTTCTGTGTGAAAGGAAGTCTCAGCGAAGCAAATGATTTACTTTCCTGCAGAATGAAGCCTGATAGGATGCGATGGCAGTTGCCAGCAAGTTTCTTTGCCAGCTCAAAAGCAACCCTTAGTTCTCATAAGGAGCCCAAGTTACCTTAAATGGTGGGGTGTGAACCTATTGAACAAAAGACTTGTGGTTCAAGCCTAACCTCGGCACCTCGACTGCTTTTGTCTGCACTCCGGCAGCCCAACTGTATCTCAGCCATCATACTTCATTCGAGTAGTGTGGTGGTCATACGCAGATACCTTCAAAGCTGAATGGCTGTTATCATGTATGTACCACTCCTGGATTGATTAGCAGTAACAAAAGAACAGATATGCAGCCGATATGTGACTGAGGTAGCCCGAGTTACGTTCCACTTGGACAAGTGAAAAGCTTCTGTGCCTGATAATCTTTACTTGTTTACATATTCCCACCCAAAACCATTTCTTTCTATAAAATTTGATCGATCAAAGGGGGTGACGTGTCTACGGCTGCGTAGAATAAAGTTATCTCAGAGCCTTTTGTGAAGGTCACCGATTAATTTGATTGACGTCTATGAAGAGTGGTCGAGGGAACTCCCGCGGCAGCACGACGCATGGGGCTATAATGGAGCTATAATAGAGCTATGATGAGTAAATCCAGCTCATAAGTTCGTACCTGGGGGCAGTCAAGACCAGTCGAACAAGACTATCAAAAAGGTGCGGTCTTTTATATGACCACAAAGCCGTATTTTCCATTCTTTTGAAAGGTTATTCTATACCCTGCTCAGTAAAATGGATACCTGACCTCCTGGGAGACTGTCATTATTGACTTAGACTGAACGAACTGCTTTCAGTTCGATTACCACCTGAAAGTGTGATACAACACGAAGCAATAATTGAACCTATGCTAAGAATGGAAGGCCTTTTCAGGATACCTTGGAACGGCCGGAAGAGTGTACGACTGTGGTCAAACTAACGATGGCGATAAATAAATATTGCAACCTATCCATTAGCAAAACATTAGAGAAATGTCGTATTCCATAAGAAGATGAAATGTTCTAAGTAATTTTGACATTTTCGACTAAGGTACCATTACTTTCATCTAACATACGATGGACGAACACACGTCCAGGGCCCTGGAAAAGGCTAGTGAATGGTGAAGATCTTGAAGTGGTCAATTAGGCTGTGGAAGAGAGAAACTGAGGCAAAATTGCTGAAAATTTTCATTCGACCTGTCGTGGAGTATGGAGCGCTTACTTTGAGCTGGGACTCAGTGCTGGAACGAACGGAGGCTGGCTAAGGAAATGGAATCGGAACTGAAGCACCTCAGCTACATTGCTCATTACCTCAAGTTTGATTGACTAGACCTGGAAGACACTCTTTTTGCATCATTTCCATCTGTTGTACTGTCACTCTTTCATCTGGCGAAGAAGATGCCTATGGGAAAGCATCAGTACAAATTTCGAAAACAGTTTCCATAGGAGACCACGCCTGTTTTATTTGTAGAAATTCTCCACGGAGAGTATTGCACGGACGCTTTTGGCTGCAGTTCACTAAATAACTACTTGATCAGTCTCGTGAGATAACTGTAAAACCCGAAAACTGAAGGGCGTATAACCTAGGCATCCTTTCATGCTTCTGAACGAACCACATTTTAGCCACCTATAAAAGCACATGAAAGCTGTTATTGTCTTTTGAGCCCTTTGCTTAGGTTATGTTCTCTGTCACGCCACCGACTGACAAATTTCGTTGGTTGCACCCACATTCGAACCAGATATCTACAATTGTCAGTCAGACGTTGCCCTATACATCTTTAATTGGCTGATCCATTCGCCACTGCACATTGAAAATGCCTCTACAGATCTGCCAGATCAACATACCGTCAGCTCCAACACAGTCGATTTTTTGCCTGCCTCGTACAATTTAGGAAGGTCCAAAACTCCAGGTAAACTAATGTCGGATTTGATTTGTTGTGAACTCGTCATGTAGGCGCAGTCCACGAATTTCAATTGAATCCCTCATCTTTCCTCAACATCGATTGGCGAATGTGTTGTACTGATCTAATCTTCATTTGGGGAAGAATATCACCACCGAGAGATCGATACGATGGACGCTCGCGTCGAGTATACACAATAACAACATCACACTAGCTCTAGCGACTACTACGTGGCGACTGTCACGCTGATCGTGACAGGCAGAAAAACTAAACGTTTAGAATAGCCAGAACTGAGCATTTGCTCACGTATGGCCATAAACTAGTCTTGAAAGTCATGAAAGAGAAGAGAAAAAAGTGGGAGGGAAAGGATATGGTGCCATGATTCCAGAAGCACTTCGGAGACCTTACATATCCGGCCATCTGTTGGAATACTAAGGGAAGCCGTGAACGGTAGTTACGTGATCTATCGGCATCCATTAGTAATATGCTTCATTGCGGTTCCAAGTGTACCCAGATTATCCTCTGGATCACATCAAGCAGATTAAACGTAGCAATTTAAGTAGGTATCAGGTTACAAAAATACAGACACATACTGAGAATTCAGCAATAAGGACACATTGAGGCCAATTGATCAGCCGAAACAAACGATAAATAATGTCGGTAATGAGTTTTGTGTTATATCCCCCAGCAATTAGTGCTTCTGGGAAGCCTCTTCGTACAACTCGTATTTGGCCCATTATTTGATCTGGACAAACCAACAATTTTGGGAGCACGCCGCGCATTCAGGCTGTTGGGTTGATAGATATTGAGGTGCAAATATGAATAAACATGGTGTATCTCCCGGTGCCTGATTCTACAAGACTCTACTGGTCTATCTAGCTATGTAACAATAGTTTACGGGGATTACAATTACTTTTGTAAGCAGATGTTTTTTTATTATCGCATTGTTCCGGCTGAGATGTCCTTATTGCCAACGAGCCCAACGTATGCTGAAAAGCCCGGAGGCGTTGTGCAGTTGCTTCATTCTTATCATAAGTGCTCAGCATTGCACACTTGATAGCATAACTGAGAGTTAATCAGTAACACTGCTGTTCAGTCGCTCGTGGCCGAACAGTTAAGCGTTGAACCACTGGAAGAAAGGTTCCCTGTTGGAAACTCCTTGAGTTCCTTGAGATGTGCATTGCTGCTGATTCTCAATAATGATGACACAGATATCCGGTGCTTGCCGAATTTTCAGCATAAACTGACCGCGCTGACAAGATCAAATATCTATCGAAAATTACCAGGTCTCACACCATGGACAGTTCAGTTCAGACATAAATATCGTGGGTTTCTAGAAGTTATGTCGGGCAATTCTTCTCCTTGCTCAACCCTTTGAGGGAATCTCACGATCAATCAACTTTCAAGTGAGTTTTCACCATCAGCTGACATCTTCGAACAAAACATTCCAACGGTCATTCGCTAGAGGTAGAACCTAAACCTAACTTTTTATTAAAATCATATCTATTGACAAATACACTCATTCTCATAACAATTCCATTTTTAAGGGAACCCCTCGTTTATGTGACTGTTCATTTGAGCCTTTCGTAAAAATCAAGTTGATATATAAATGGGTGTGTTGGTCGAAATCGGTCAAATTTGGATTTCCGTGGAACATAAAGTTGAAGGAAACTCGGGGGTTGGACTCACCTGTTGAACCCCAGGAAGGACGAAACCTGTCATGGGATGTCAGAGTCTTCAGCAACCTTGTAAGTAGTTTCCTTTTCTCCAATCAGTTTACTGCTGTCTACTCCAGGATGGATTTTTGAAACATTTCCTTTTGAACACAGATTGGCTATCAGCTACTTGGGTAACGCAGCCAAAATCCTGGCGGGGCGCTGACGCATTAGTAGATTGCCTGAGTATCTTGAAGGTCAGTGAGGGAACAAACATCCAAACGCTTAGTTGTCCTTTTGGTATGACTGAGCGAGCTTTTCATAATTTTTGTAACGGTAGAAAACTAACTGAACTAAAAATGGACCTCTCAATGTTGGATCGTCAATGATGTATCAAGTTTTTTCAACCTAGTTATGTACAAACTAATTGCTAACTATGTATCAACTTGAAAGGGGGACATGATGAGGGGAGAGAGGTTTTGATCCCTAGTTGATGACTTCTTCGGTCCAATTGGGCTGACTTCCACTGGGACAACTGATGGAAGGCACCAGTGTGAGTTCTCCAGAAGAAGTCCCTTTCCCCGGAAAATCCACTAACGTACTCTAGGAGATCCCATGGAGTACATTATATACCAACGTGATACAGCTGATATCACTGATAGTTATTCTACGGTAAATGGATTACAATTTGCCTACTTGAATTTTTTTGCTTTCTCTTAAATGAAGTCTGCAGGAGGAAGTGAAGACTCGCATTGCACAGATGGCCGAAGAATTCCGCATTGCAGCGAAACAGCGTGAAAAACACTGCCAAATCAAAACCCTGTATGCCAACGGTGTACTTTTCCAGCGGTGGTATAAACTTGCGAGAAAATTGCAAAACGCGCAAGGGAAAAACCAATTCCTAAGATTAGCAACCAAAAAGCTGCGCATAGAAATCGACCTATCAGAGAGCATCAAAGTTCAAATGCAGAAGAAATTGATGAAACGGCTAAAAGTAAGTAAAGGTAGTGGATAATGCTCTTTGCTGACCTTGAAATTACAATCAATTTTTTTCTAAGTTTATGCTCAATCCAGATCTTACATTTTGTATTACAGCTCTTACGGACTTCATGTGAAAAAACACACCTTACGGTGAATGACAGTCATCTCACCCTCAAAATAGTGACAACAGAGACGAAAGTGAAATTAGCTGGAATTTCGGTACTGAACTCTCTGAACTGACTTGATGCTGCTCTCTTCTTGGATGGAAAATGGCACTACTATAGTCTCACTTCAAGTTTTTTTTATTAAAGACCGATTCACATCCTGAATCCCTTTCACTCTGAGTAATGTTGTTGCAGCCGTTAAGCCAAACCCAACTCCAGTGTGTGAACCAAACATGCCTTCCCCTCCAAGGCTTGGTTGCATGTTCCACTTCCCCGTTTTTCGGTGATCGAAACTGTAGCAGCTGAAACCAATGTGCCTATGGCACGTTGAATTGAACTGAATAAGTATGCCTACTAGGTTGCTTTTTAAACAGATCTGATACAACTAAAATCAACACTGCAACACACCTATGTTAATCGATGTTTTTCAGTTTTTAGGTCTTCTGTAAGTTATTCATTACTCCTGAGAAGTCGGTCATCAAAAAATGCGTATCGATATGGGCCAAGGTTGTTGACCGGACCACTTTCTCTGTAGGATTGATACACGGCAAATGATGGGGTACGGACTAGAATGATAGATCAGTGATTGTTTTGGACTCTAATTGTGGTCGCACGCATCCTTCTCGGGGCATTTTCTAAAGTACAATAGATGTAGAATAACCATGCAATAAGTTGGAAACCGACAAGGCCATGTAGTGTATTTACAAAAACCAATGAACACCAACAAAATTAACTTTTATGACGGTACTTTACTCCGATATCTCTTTCACTTGTCATGTACGGTCTTGATATGAAACTTGGCAGTTCCCTTTGTGCAAACCAACAGATATCGCTTCACACATGATGCATCTCTTGGTGCATCTTGAACTCACTTCTGGACATTTTCACATTCCGATCTAGACAATGCTGTGACAACCCAGCGTGTGAAAAATATGTATAAATAAATCGTTCAGCTGTAGCACCCTTTGGTTGCCAAACTGCCATTCTACCAGAAGGAAGCACGGGGACCGGGTTACCCAAGCCTAGACAGGAGAAGTTAAGAGGCAGTGATCAGGTTCGAACCACAGACCTTCCGGTCAGTAAATTCGTGCCATAACCACTGAGCCATCTCGCCCCCTCCCAGCATGCACATTCGAGGTAGTGTTTGGAGGTGCGTCATCTAGAAGATTTCGAGATCTTCCGTCTTAATAATCTGATTTTACTTTTCCCACAGGCATTGTTAGTCCAACTGAAGAAATGCAAAATTCAAGAAGAAGCTTACCAAGACTCCCAAGGAAGTTTAAGCACGGAAATTGGTGACGTTAAAACGGTGGATTTGAAGCCAGTTTCGAGAACCATGGAGATGAGGGAACGAAGACAAACTCTTTTCACTAGAATGTGCGCTGAAAAGTAGGTCCTCCGCGAATTTCAGAATATTGGTTTGCCTATCAGGTTGAGCTTACTGTGAAGAGATAACAGAAATGATATTAGTCCCTCAAAATGTGCACACAATAGTAGAAGGCTTCCAATATGAACAAATTCCTTATATCAGTAGCCCAAGGTGTGGATAGTGGAGCCACTTCCCGATTTGAACACAGCTGAAGAGAACGAAAAGGACTGTGGTTAGGACGTCTGTTCAGGTTGCTGGACAACAATAATGTTTCCAGATTTTGGAAAAGTCTGTTAAGTGGACTCCTACCACAAGAAGATTGTTCTGTGTTTTCTAGATGAACGTGGTCCGCGCACAGACAGAACTTTCTGCGAATCCCAACTTTGTTGGACCAAATATGTGTTTTCGGGACTCTCACGAACCCGAAGTATGTCTGACAACACAGTGTCAGTTAGGCTTTGAGTGCCATACGACTCCGGCGAGTCCTCTCGAATTCAAAGTCCCATGAGATTTTCAGGTAGTATATTGATGAGTGATAAGACGTCGCCTACTGAACGGAAGCATCATGCGATCCTGGTACTCTCAGTGGGCACACTACGTTCTCGTTGCATCCGCTACTAGTAAGATGCGTTTTCGAATCAGTCGACCAAAAATAGAAAAATAAACGACCGCTCGCCTGCAGCTACGTATATTGCGTACTTGTTTCTCGGCGTGCATCAGATCTGCTTTCTACAAGCTGCAGGTATAAAGAAACCAGTTTCTGATAGTCCACCAATAAAAAACCCCAGGATGGTGTAGGTTCTGTGGGCACGCTGAGGACAGACAAAGACCTGATGCGGTTAAACGCCGGTCTGTTGGAATTTTACGACAGTGAATCCCTAAGAAAGCTGTGGAATTTCGGGGATTAACATTGTCGAGAGAGAACTGGTGGTGACATTGTTGGCACAAACGTGTGTAGTCGTTCAACCGCAACACCCTTTCGGTGCCCAGCTGCCATGCCACCTGAAAGAAGCACGAGGGCTGAGATACTGTCAGGTTGCCCAAGTCTTGACAGGGGAAGTCGAGACGCAGAGGTCGGGTTCGAATCACAGACCTTCTGGTCAGGAAACTCGCGCTCTAACCAGTGAGCCATCTCGCCCCACAGGCGTGTGTCAAATAAATATTTATCAGTATAGCAGCTGTTCTGAAATGTAGCAGCATCTACCAAGTTTCCGAAGCCAAAGATCGTACGCACAGAACTGTCTCTGGTTGGGATATCAAGAACATTTATTTTGTGCTGTTTCCGGCAAGTTGAAACCGAAAATCAGGCAACGTTATCTTCCATTTTTTAAATAAATTGTACTCATTTTGACCAAACAGTTCTTGTAATACTGTTACGCCAGACTGAGTAAGCTTGACTGTATATTGCCACGTATGTTCAACCTAGTTCACATCAAACTCATGCAACACATACAACCTTTGTCTGCAATCCTATAAGGTCATACAAATCAATAGAATTAAGGGACATTTAGGGAGGTTTAAGGCACCACTGGGCACCACTTATTTGTTTGTGCTCATTGTATTAGCTTTGCCACCTCTTTGAAAAATCGAATAACTCACTCGTGATCCACCTTAACAATGTGAAAAACGTTTCGACCTATTTAATTTGCAACTTAGGTGGATTCGTTTTTTGGGGCCTACTTCCGTCATTTTGTTCTCTTGTTGAAGCACACGAAAAAAGGACTTGCTATTTTCATCATAGAGATTTTCTGTCCATATAGGAGGCTCAGTGTGATAGTGCTGGCACTTAAATTGATTGACTCAAATTTCATTTTTCTTTTGTTGAACTTCCGGGGTTGACGAAATCGTAAATTCTATTGAAGTTTTAAACCACTCTTGGTAAACTTTGGGCACGCGGCAAGATAATTCAGGCTGAAAATCGTGAGTTTAATGTTTGAAACAATTTTACTGACGACGATTGCAGGCATACAAGAATCTGAATAGTTTTCACCGTCTAACTGGAATATTTCTACCCAATCGAAGGTCTCGCAAGTGGGATGATAAAAATAGACGTTTTGAAGTTTTATATACATCAAACATTCAGGCTACGGCAAAGACCAGCGGTCGATGGGGACACTAACTCACCATGATCGGCCTACTGTAAGGAGATTTATGGTTGGAGTTAGCCCTTCCAGTTTATCGGTTATTCGTCGTGGCTAATCGGTGACTGCATCTTATACTAGTCCCTGCACAGCATCGTAATGGTAGGGGCTTGGTTTTTGCCCGTCTCACCCTATGAAAGTTGCTCGACCTTATCTGCTCCAGGCAGGAGACGCTAAAGTATAAAATTTAGGAATTATGGTGGTTTTTACCCACTATTCGTCTTTAACCGGCTTAAAAAATCCTTCAGCTGTAGCGCCGTTTAGGTGACTAACTACCATGCCTTCAGAGGGAAGCATGAGGGCTCGGACACTGCCGGGTTACCCAAGCTAAGTTAAGGGAAGTAGGGAGGCAGTGGCCGGGTTCGAACCACGGACCTTCCGGTCAGCAAATTCGCGTCCTTAACACTGAGCTACCTCGCCCCCCTAACCGGTTTACCTAACCGATTGCCTGGAATGAAATCTATCCGCAGGCGATGTTCGACTCCATCCTCTCCTTTCTCCGTTATTTTCACACAAGGTATTGTTTGGATAACGAACCGAAATGTTATTCCAGTAAATCATCGGTTTTCGATGTGGAACATTCGGGACCTGATTAGATCTTCAAAGATACTTTTTACAGGTTGAGGTGTCCATGATTTTGAACCTTACTCATCTGACTGGAAGCCCATAAAACGTACTTTTTACTTTATGAAAATTGCATAATGAAAAGGTTACCTTAAGTTAAAATGACAAATTATGAGTTTTTGCGCTGCATAATTGAAGACACTTTATTTTATATCATCTCTTGGGTGAGGCGTTTACGGGAGTCATCAGTAATCCTTTATAGCTCGTCCAGAAGCTTTACTCGGCAATGGCTGGAGGACAAAGAAGTTTATGACAAATAATTCGTTTGAGATGGTGATTTGGTCGGAAAAAACCTGGTTATGTCTTGCACTCCATAATGTCATGCTGGGTAGAGAACAGGATCATATTCTTGTGGTGAAATACAATTTGGCGAATATTCTTGCTTTTGTCGTCGCCGATGTGAAAATGCTAACAAGTATATGGTTACTGCTGTAACCTTTACTCGCCGGCCAAGACCGGCCGAAAGGCACTGGGAAGTGCGTCGTTACCCGGCGTATATCCTTGGAATTATCCAGAAATGCGGCATCGCTTCCCATAAGAAACACTATAGAGGTTGGAACGAGCTAAACAAAAGTGACCGCTGTAGAAGACTGCCTGGGATATTTTACCATATAATTTGGCTTTACTGTTCACTTGGATTGCGCAGCTTTATTGAAATAGCTAGCTGTCCATGGTTTAAGAACTTCACTACCATTCTCATAAACGATTCTAGTGAACACGTGAACAGTTATTAAGAAAGCGAATTTTTGATGCCTTTTTCCTATCATCCATCTTGCACTTTTGCACGGCCATATTTAGTTGACCCTAGGGAAGCCTTCATACAACCTCAAAGCTTCGCGGGCACCTAGTTCAGTGACCAGATGGTCCTGAAAGTAATACGGCAGAGAAGTTCTTCTGAAGTTCTCGAGGAATACACTCATTTGCAAATCAATTTGGTTTTCACGGGAGACTCAATTGAATCTCTCGTTTATGATGTCCTCCAGCTGAATGTGCTGCACACAGGCGGCCTCATGATTCATTTGGCACGATATTCGAGATATCGCAGTATATTTTCATAAAGGAAACCAAATTGATTGGCAAATGAGTGTATTTCTCGAAAACAGTCCAATTTGGGTTCAAGTAGACCATAAGGTTGTCGGAAACTCGGGGACTGCGCCTACCTGATGAGCCCCAAGAAGGGCGAAACCGGTCGTGGGCTGTCGAAGAGTTTTCAGCAACCTTGTGAGTAGTTTTCTTCTGAAGTTCTTTTTGGATGTGGAATTCGTTAGGATAATCTGCCAATCCAGCCGGTGGTAGCCTATTGCACGAGGAATCCTAGATCTTTCTTTAATGCTGTTAGAAGATACAGGCATCTTGTTCTTGATTGCCTTCTCTAAAAATGTGAAGTCCGTCTTGCACTCCACTTTTCTGTTTCGTGTATTTTATGGTATGGGGGAGCGTCAAGTGCTGTGTGAAGGAATCTACATATAACTAGTCGAAGATTTTAGCACCCCGGACCCTTCGTGGCTACAGGATACTGTTTCCACCGACCCAGGCTCTTGGTGGTGCATTTTCTTTCCTGATTGCCATAGTTTACGACAGAAACTTGTTCACTCAGGACTGATTTCAGTTCTCGGGTGACCAGACATTTCACATCGATGAAGAACCATGTAAATGCTGGGCTGGGCTGCGCTAAATGGTTCAATTTGCTGATGTGTTCAATTTTCAGGGTTCTATTTTGGTGCACCGCCGTTTATCCCGACCAAAACAACGTTGATTACTTTTTAAATACCTCCGTCTTCAATTGTTTAACGAACAAAAATTTTCAAGTTTCAAATTATCGACACGTGTAACTTTTCATTGCCGATTTTTATGGATAACATCGAGTGACGAGCTTTCGAAAGCAATCACAAGTCAAATAACAGCTACACTTCCATTAAATTTGCCAGACAAAAATGACGCAATACATTAACTGACAAAAGTGGTCATTCTTTTTTGCGTTTCCGAGGGCCGAACTTCAAGAAGCTAAGATGTTGAGCGAACAGCTGAACCAAACACTCTATTCTGAATATGATCAACTAAAGCGGTTGACTTTGGCGAGGGAGAAAATGACATCTTTATTGTTGCTGATGTTTCAATTTTCAGGGTTCTTCTATTTTGGTGCACCGCCGTTTATCCCGACCAAAACAACGTTGATTACTTTTTAAATACCTCCGTCTTCAATTGTTTAACGAACAAAAATTTTCAAGTTTCAAATTATCGACACGTGTAACTTTTCATTGCCGATTTTTATGGATAACATCGAGTGACGAGCTTTCGAAAGCAATCACAAGTCAAATAACAGCTACACTTCCATTAAATTTGCCTGACAAAAATGACGCAATACATTAACTGACAAAAGTGGTCATTCTTTTTTGCGTTTCCGAGGGCCGAACTTCAAGAAGCTAAGATGTTGAGCGAACAGCTGAACCAAACACTCTATTCTGAATATGATCAACTAAAGCGGTTGACTTTGGCGAGGGAGAAAATGACATCTTTATTGACGGAGATGATGAAGGCACTCGCACAGGCGAAAGAGGTTCGTTTTAACTTTCATTCTAGTTCTCATGTTAGTTCAGGAACAGACAGTATTCTCGTACAGTTTGGTTCCTTTTTAGGAGAATAGTATCCCTTCACTCTCTACTCTCTAATCTTTTGTACTATAGATGACCTGTAAACGGTTTCCAGTATATTTTAAACTTCCTGGGCGCACACGTATCGTGTTTACCTTGCAACTGGGGAAAGCTTGGGTACAAGTGACGCCGCCCTTCGTATCTTGCTTGCCATGTTATCTAGGCAGAAGTGCCTAGAACAAAGAACTGGCCGTACCACCTCAGAGGTGGATTTCACTGGGAGTGATCAATTGAGGAACTGAAAA
Source organism: Opisthorchis viverrini (assembly GCF_000715545.1). Lineage (NCBI taxonomy): Eukaryota > Metazoa > Platyhelminthes > Trematoda > Opisthorchiida > Opisthorchiidae > Opisthorchis > Opisthorchis viverrini. The sequence continues at coordinate 865,090 of NW_008751670.1, forward strand.
CACCTCCCTCCATTACTTGCTATTTAGTGATTCGCGCTGATTCGCAGCGCGGAAGAGTTAGTCCCGTTCAGATTCTTAGTTGCATGAAGTTTCGCATCAAACTGATACTTGCGACGTCAAATGTTATAACTTATGCATGTTTAAAACACAGTTTTGTCTCTCGTTCTCAGCGATTTTTCACTCAGCAATTTTCAGACAACTTGACTTTCTGTACGCATTTGGGCCAATAAGTCCAGCTGGATGTTTAATCTTATAAATAACCTACCGGTTAGTAATCAGTAATTTTAGGGTTTTATCGAATATTCAACATGGAAATTGTGGTAAATTCCCTGAAGCTTAGTCTCAGAACAGTTTTAGCCCTTGTCTTGATCGATCTTTCTAAACCATACCCACGGAAGATTATTTGCGTTTCTTGGAACCGAGAACATCGTCATAATCCCAGTTGTGACCAGGTTCCAAGAGTAGCATTATGCAAAAGGGAAATGCGCCTGCAGGCTACCTCCCACGAAAGGAGCTTGGTTTTCTTTTTGACTACACACTAGATCGCATTATCACGAGGAATAAGACGGTGGATCACCACCTGTTCAACATTCTGAGTGTGTTTGAAATGTGGCAACAGTGCACGGAGAGAGCGTGATGCAGTAATGTACGAAGGCTGAAAGTTAGTCCTGATGAGAAATAAATGGTATTCGAAAAATGTCTTGTTCAGCGTTTGTACGGTGTAATGTTGTCTGCGTCAATAATATGAGTTACTTAGAGTAGATTTACTGAGGGCACTAAATCCAGTGTCTTCTCGAATGGCGTATAACTACTTCATTTCTCGAATTTGCATTTTCTTCAGACCGTCGAACTGATTACAAGGAATAATAAAACTAGAGATTTTTAGCTATCAGATTATTGTACTTAACTGATGTAAGTGAATGATGCTCCAGTGCATCAGTGCTTGCGCACTTTTCCAGTTTTAACTACTTATGTAATGGAAGTAGCATCTGAAGGTTCAACTCGATTTCGCTGTGATAATAGGTGCGAAATATCGGTGTTGAACATTAATGTCACGTTGTTTATGATGATGCTGATGATGATCATGATGATGATGATGATGGTGATGATGATGATGACGATGAGGATGATGATGGTGACGATGATGATGATGATGATGATGATGATGATGATGATGATGATGATGATGATGATGATGATGATGATGATGTGCTCGCATGGGATAAGAGCAGATCATTTTTCATGTGCGCTGTACAAAAGTAGATTTTCAACTGCTGCATTATTTAAAGGATGTTTTTTCCGTCATCCTAGGTGAAATGACAAAGCTATGCTGTCGATTCATTTGATAAGAAGGTGCTGCGTGCCGTACTCACTGAATGTGACTGGAAGCTAAAAGTATTTGGTATGCGTGGGAAGTGCCTGGTGTGGAGATGATAGGCGTATATTATTAGAACTGGCAAGTTTTGCTTCTCTCAATCGACCTTCGTCCTCCGAAGCGAGGAACCTACTTTTTGGAAACCACGGTTTGTTGATTCTGTGATGAAATGACTGCGTAGGACAGGCATGCGTTTGAATGCGGTAGATGAGAACTAGTGATTCCCTACTCGGGCAGCAGGGAGAGCAATGAAAGTATAACGTACCATCGCATTTTCGTTGCTAAGCTGAGTTTCCAGTTCAAAAGCAACACGCAAGGCCGTTGGATATTACGAATGCTCACACGTACACGTACGCTTTCAACTTGATGGTGTTTTCATCCACAGATGCAAGCACAAGTCAGCGTAACGTCGCAATTACGATAAAGTTACGAGGACGCGTAGCGCTAGCAAAATAAATTTTGACCAGTATCGATGAAGCTGGGTGATAACCGCCATTGGACTGACGACATAACTAGCTCTGTAGCGAAAAGCGCATCAATACAGTGATGCTTGTTGGGCAAGCTCATTGTATCGGGACGGGATTGTACACTCCTTCTATCATGTGATGATGTTTTGTGAATTTTCTTAGTTTCCAAGGCTTAGTTTTCGAAATTAGAGAGTTTCCCCTTGTTCGACAGTCTTCCTCTAGTGAACTACTCTTACGAAGAGGAAGATGCCCCAGATTGTAGTGTCTTCGTGTTTGGGGCATTGTCATAGATTTGACCACTGTAATCAGGTCAGATCAAATTGGATAATGAACTCAGAATGGCTCAGTAGTTAAAGGTTGAGTTAGAACCCGACCTGTTCTCGCCTGCCCCTGTCTAGTTTTGGTCAAACTGTCAGGACCTCGGTCCTCGTGCTTCCTTCGTGTGATATGGCAGCCAAGCACAGATTAATTGGTTGTTGGGGGGACTCGAAAGGCAGTTGTAACACTCTTACAGAGGTTAAAGCAAAATGTGCGTCGTATAACACCTACGTTGCGATAAGGATGAATTTAACCTTGTTGAGGACGGAGCTGCTGATACTGATGATGGGGGTGATGATAAGGATGAGGGTGGTTATCTTTCAACTCTACGACCTACCACTGTGTGACTGGACCTTGTCTTTAAGTTTATCTTTGACCTCTGAATTTCTTCCGCAGTTATTTGAATCTAACAAGGCTATTGCCGATTCAGAAGGAAGCATTCGGAAGCAACGACTATTAGCTGTATTTTTCGCCCTTCTCTACATGACCAACCGACTTTGCGGGTCAGTGACACCCAACAAACTCGGAATAGCCAGAGTATCGAGACAAATGTTTGTAACTCATTTTTCTTCCGATTCCGGCGTGTCGTTGGCGAAGAGAAGGAGCGAACGGTAAGTCAGGAATCAGTGTATCTTCTAGTTACTTGTTTTTACCAACAAATCTACATAGTTTATAGTGTTTGGATAATTAATCGCTATTTTAGGAAAGGATTGGATTAATTTGCACAATGAGCAAGTTAAGTGGCTGAAAATCCACAACTTCATGTTTACTGTGAACTTCAGCAATCCTTTCGAAGAAAGCTGTCACTAGAAAAGCAGCTGCTTGACGAGCGCGTTTCGATTGATGATTCTGGGGAGACTGGGTGGCGTTCAACAGAGGACGTTGAGCCAAACTGAGCCGATGCTTCACATGCATGAGGCGAGTTCTGACGATGTCTTTCGTGTGCTTGACCTTGCGGTCACGTCAGAAGGTAGCAGGTGCCCAAACATTCAACTGAAACGTGAGCAGAATGGGACTATCACCGTTGTCCGCAACGAATTTGCAAATCGAAGGATGGCTGACAAAAGAACAGTCGTGAAGCGGTACCTTATTCTTGCTGTTGATAGTGAGCACACTATCAAGTTGAACTTCAACCTTATGGTCACAAAATGTCCCTAGGGTAACACTCGCTTCCGCGTAGTGGTTTTAGGTTTCGCTTCTGAGAAGCACAAGGCATGATATCACCGTAGACGAACTGATAGTGAGTATCAAGTTGAACTTCAACCTTATGGTCACAAAATGTCCCTAGGGTAACACTCGCTTCCGCGTAGTGGTTTTAGGTTTCGTTTCGCTGAAGCACAAGGCATGATATCACCGTAGACGAACTGATATCTGGACATGCGTAGGCGAACGGAAAACAGGAATATTCGTCTACGATCGTCAGTAGATATTTGTTTCGAGTCGTCGAAGGCAGTGGTCCCTTAAAGTCAATGCTTAAGCGTTCAAACGTTTGTGTGGCTTTAATGAGGGTACCGCCAGATGACTTGAAGAAACGTGGTTTTAGTTCCGCACACACTTGACACTGCTTAATGACGAGTCGGATATCCTCTAGGGAGAATGGTAGATTCTTGGCACGAACGAAATGCATCATGCGTGTTGCTCCAGGATGACACAGGGTTGTGTGTAAGCGTTTTAGATCCAGGTTAGATGAAGTGTTCGCACAGACACTTCGAGAAAGCGTGTCAGCAGCTTTGTTTTCTATGCCTGGTCTGTAGGTAACGTCAAAAGAAAAAGGCGACAACTCCATCCGCCACCGTTGGATTTTGTCATTTTTTATTTTCCCTTTTTGTTGTGTTGAGTACATGAATGCAACGGATCGCTGATCAGTTATAATTTTGAAATGGGTCCCGAGTAGGTAATGCCTCCATTTGCGCACTGCTTCGACAATTGCGCAGGCTTCTTTCTCAATAGCGGAATGGTGTTTTTCGCTGGCAGACAGTGTACGTGAGAAGAATGCGACCGGTCTGCCATCTTGATTGAGTGTAGCAGAAATCGCGACATCAGATGCATCAGTTTCGAGCACCAAAGGTATTCTCGGGTCGATAGTGACCAAGGCTGCATCCATCAACTCCTTTTTCAAACTTTCAAATGCTTTCATAACAGATTCAGGGACAGGAAAGGTTGTATTGTGAGTGATTGGGTAGATCTTATCCGAGAAACGGCTTATCCAACGAGAATAGTACGCGAACAATCCTACCACTCGTTGTTGAGACTTGATGTCGTTCGGAACGGGCAGTTCTTGCAATACCTTGAAGCGTTCAGGGTCTGGTTTGATGATACCTTCAGTAATTTCATAGCCGAGGAGTCTGAGCTTAGTGGTGGAAATCGTGCTTTTATCGTGATTTAACTGAAGGCCGTACTTTTGTGCTACGGTGAGGAAAAGCTGGAGGTTTCGATCATGTTCTTCTTGATTCTTTCCACAAATGGTAACATTATCCACATACGCATATGTCCCGGTAAGTTGTTCGGCGCGTATTATGTCATCCATTACCCTTTGAAAACAGGCTACCCCATTCGTTACTCCGAAAGGTATTCGACGGAACTGATAGAGGTTGTTGCAAGCCTCAAAAGCCGTGTAGATTCTGTCGCTTTCTTTAATGGGTATCTGATAATACGCACTTTCAAGATCAAGCGTGCTGAAAATACGATATTGAGCTATTTTAGTACTTAAATCTTCAAGTCTGGGGAGCGGATAAGCGTCTAGTTGCGTAAATCGGTTTATAGTTTGACTATAGTCAACCACCATTCGCTTCTTCTGTCGTTCATTTGTCGTGACGAGCACTTGCGCTCTCCATGGGGACTTCGAGGGTTCAATGATGTGTTGGTCAAGTAAACGCTTTACTTCAGAAGCAATGAAGGCCTCGTCGTCTGCAGAATGTCGCCTGGACTTTATGGCGATTGGCTTGCACCTTGGGTCAATATGCTCGAACAAAGTGGGAGGTTCAATTTTGGCAGCAATTAGGCCACAAAGGGAAAAAGAAGGTTTGTCACCGTTGAATGAGATTTCCAGGGACTTATGAAGCTTAAGAAAGTCATGCCCTAGCAAAATATCTGCACAGAGGTCACGTAATACTGAAAACTTGAAAGAGGGATACTTGTTTTGTTTGTGTTGCAACGTTAAAAAGCAATGTCCAAGAGTAAAGCTTTTGTGCTGGATAGATGCCAAAGTTATCTCAGATGACGATGGTAGTACAGACCACTTGTTACGACGGACTACCTTTTCGGAAATGAAACTTTCTGAGCTACCAGTATCAACAAGAGCTCGAAGCGGGACACCATTGGCTTTCACATCGGTGACTGCTTCTTTTAGACACTCAGGAGCCGCTGCAGTGACGCAAGATAGCGCACTTGAAACAGATGAGGTGTTCCGCGGACCAGTAGATCTGCATACCTTTTGAAAATGCCCTTTCTTCCCACAGTTTTTGCAGGTCGCATCTTTAGCGGGGCATTTATATCTCGGGTGACGAGCATAGCCACAGAAGAAACATGAAGACCCCACACTGGCAGCAGTCGCCTGCTCGTGCGATGACGTTTGAGAACGTGGGGACTTTGGCGGGTCGTTCGATACGGTGGCACAGGGAAGTTGAGTGTTCGGCAAAAACGACAACGACTGTTTTTGCGCTAGTTCGAGGGACTTTGCATGGTCGTACGCGGTTTTAAAATCCAGCGACTTATGTTCCAGCAGTCTCTGGCGTATAGTATTGGAATAAAGTCCGCTAATAAACGCATCTCGCAACGCTTCATCGGTATGCTGTTCTGCACTGACGGCTGTAAAGCGGCAGTCTGGCAATAAACTGCGAAGCTTCTGCACAAACTGATCAAGGTTCTGAGCTCCGTCCTGTTTACAAGTGTTCAAAAGATGCCGTGCAAAAACTTCATTTTTCGGCTGTACGTAAATTTCTCGCAAGGTTTCGATGGCTGATTCATAGTCTTTGCAGTCTTTGATGAATCGGTAAACACTAGGGGAGACGTAATTGAACAAGGTTTTCAGTTTATCTGGTGAATGAGAACCGATTGACTCTAGGAAGTTTGTGAAAGTACAAAACCAATGCTCCCAGGTATCTGCCGAGTCTTGAGTATTGGGGTCGGTATCGAATCGTTCAGGACGTAAGAATCGATCCATTGTTCGAAGAAAACTTTTTTGGATGAATAAATTGTTGTGTACGACGAGGGTCGGAGTGCAACGACAATCAGAATGACAATGGAAAAGACTGAGGGCCCGAAAGCTAGGCTTTATTCATCCAAAACTTTGACACTGAGAGCTGAAAACGGAAGAAAGTGATTTAGCAATAAATGATGAAACGTTTGAAAAACAGAGCAAATATATAAGAAATGCCAAGATAAAATCTGTCCGTCACCGTGTCCTGAGCTTGAGTCCGGCCAGGTTTACAAATTAAGGTGGTACAGTCCTGCTGACCACGTCTCACCCTGACCTACGGCTCCGATCTGCTCAATTAAGTGTTGCTCATATGTGTGTACACTTCGATTTCGGTTGTTTTTTCTCAGAGCAGTAGGTTTCATTTTGTAGTCTCCCCACTCTATCCACTTATTTCCACCATTGAATACCGTGTTATTTAATTTAGTTGGTGACGTGGTTGCTTACGTCACAAGCGGGTAGTGGCATAGAGGAGGATGCCAGGCTGTAAGTTATTCTTTGCAAATCGAGGATAATCTCAAGCTCCAGCAGTTGTGAAATAGTTTTAAATGTGAACTTAGATTCATTCGGACAGAGAAACCCTGTTTTTGGACAGTTTAACAGCCATTTCTGCGTTCACTTGAGTTCCAAATCTAAAGGTAGTTTTTCCTTGCGTTCTCTAAATTCTAAGGGAGGGGGCAGTCGTTTTGGGGGAGAGGAATAAGTTGTTTCCCGAGGAACAACCATGTGAACTGACTAAATAGGTGGACATGATCTCCACAGAGAAAGATTTTGTAGCAATCCAACGAAATACTTGATGTGGACGCTGTTAGAGACTGCTCACTCTTGGAAATTCCACGCCGGTATCAGTATGTTCTAACTAGCATAACACATTCGATTGAATCTATCCACGTGGTCACTTTTAGGGTCTTTCTCTGAAAATGAGGCTTGGGTTCGTCGATTCTTACACTGTTTTATTTGAAGTGGTCATACATAACCCATCCTCCTTACTGGCACAAAGGTGACTCGTCACATAAAATACTACCATCAACTCAGAGGATTTCAACATTTTATTAGGGTACTCTTTCCACAGCAACGAGTGCGGCAAGGGCACTTTACATATGGATGTGCGTTCTGCCCATCTGAAGTTGCGACCATGAACCTCACATACTCTGCTTAATTACTGAATGGTGAATTGCTGGAAAGTAGAAAGCACAGTGGGAAAGATCCAGTTATTCACTACGCACAGGCCATAGATATAAGTCCCGTCAGTTAGTGAGTCAGGTTTTATATCCATAATGTATAATATACCATATTTCTACAGTCCCGGCTGCTATTCACAATGCGCTTCGACTTAAATTCTGTTTATTACAGAATCTATCCGTTTTTTCAGACCGTCACGGCCACTTCAGTTGGGATCCGGTATATCGAACGTGAACACGTCTGGGAATGAAACTAGGTCGCTTATTGGTCAGTTGTCAAAGAACTCCCAGAGACTGATAGGCAAACACTTGGGGCTTTCAACATCATCCGTTGGTGTCCAAGCCACACCAGCATGGTTACGGCGAACAATGAACGCACTGGAGGAAATTCTGGGGGAACCGGAAGCATGTGCTTCGGAAAAATTGACATCGAGTAAACGACGGCCTTGGTTAGAGATCGACTGTAACATTTGTGGACAGTTGTTCAGTGTACCGGAAACCTAATCTCGGACATCAGTGCACTTGGATTTTTCGGACCTGAGATAAAGAACAATTTCTATCTGTGTCAGTAAGACTTTTATTAACCTCTTCAAAGGTATTTTCCTACGTTTATCAGTCAGTCTCATTTTCAGACATGTTCTACTTTCAAGCGGTTTGAAAAGACTACTTCAGTGCTCACAGACTTCCGATTTTCTTTCTACTCCCTAAGGATATGAAGAAACATCGAGTAAAGCCTGTTCCCATCAACAAGCTATATTCATTCAATAGTTCTGTGTGTTATTCCTTATAAACACATCATCCAAGTGTTTTGGAAGGAGCGCACAAGCTGAACTCAGCCTCGCTGGCTGAACACAAAAGACCGGTTCTTTGATCATTGCCTCAAATAAATAAGTGAACGACTGATAGGTATTAGGTGACAGAAAAATTGGTAAACCAACTAGTGGTAACCCATGCCGAAATACCGTCGACCGAGACGAGTGTTATTCCCCTTGCCTCCTTCAGAATGGCGCCAACCGCGAGGTGGACAGCACATGGCTTGGCAGAAGGGCGTGAAAGAGATCACGAGGAGTTTGGGTGTTTTTTGGTGTTACACGGCCTCCAGGATGGGTTCCCCGTGACGCCGCCTGTGCTTGGCTGGAGATGTTGCAAGAAATGGCAGCTAGTCGATATCAGTGTCGTTTGTGCTGTCAGTTTCTTTTCAGATTGCCTGATTGAGTGGTTTCGGGTGTAGGCACCTCGGAACGCTTGACATAGGCCAGCACTAGGTTCCCTTCCTCACCCACTCCTTTAGTATAATTATATACATATATATGTATACATATATACACATATATATATGTGATGATTTAAGTCGTTGGTACATGCGTTAAAGCTTACAGCTAACTCGATAAAAATTCCATCAGGTTATTTAGGTTTGGTGAAGAAACACGGATACATAACTTTTGTGGGACACTTGGAGTTGCCTCAGGTTCTTGCACTGAAGGGCCTATGGAACCACAGAGTAAAACCGCTTCTACAGTCGTCTTGTATACGCGACCTTCCACCTTCAGTAAATTTTGGTTCTGACGCCGTAACTGATGCAGTTTCGCCAACGACCCCTTAGTTATCCGCGCACTTACTTCATCTGTTATTTTACAGTCACGACACGGCTTATGCGGCACAAGGGAATAAAAAACTTGAAGTAGGGCTTTGCACTTTGAAGGCGTAACACGCTTGTCGAAAAATGGGATGATCTCCGATATTTTGGTTAAAACAATTTGTGCGGACATATAATTGTCGAACAACATAACTGTGTCATCCGCATGATCCAAACCCGCCAATCTTTCTTCAGATGTGATCTTGATACTTAAATTCACGATCCCTTGGTGTTTGCACTCATAACGATGTCAGCAGTAAAAACGAACAAAAAGGGAGAGAAGGGACAACCCTGACGCACTAGACTAGTTGTCAGGAAACTTCTGGATGGTTCGTTGTGAATTCACATCCGACCGGGGACATGGACATAAAGGTAGAATCTATAGGAAAGGTAATTTATTAGCAGAGTTGAGGGCTCGCCTGAGAGCACGATTTTTGGTCGGTGGCATAAGTGATACTGCTCAAGCACTGCACGTAAAGATTTGATCGATAGACCCTCTTCCAGGTCGAAATCTGCTTAGTGCTCTCGGACTTCTGTCAATCGTGCCGAATATAGACGTCGCAGTATAGAAACCAGTAACGACGTTGTGACAGTTGTAAGTTTTGCGGGATGTGTATTGTTCATATTTACATCACTCTCCTTTGAACAGTCGTCCTCCCGTCCTGGCTCAAATATTCCGGTGAATCCACACCGAATTGTGTGTATGTGGGGGGGGGGACACTGGACTCGAGTTTCACTCTTATTAGAGCAAATCAGCAATGCATATCCAATGACCGTGCCGGAGTTTGAACTCCGGATACTTGACATGCGAGGCGAACGTTTTACCTCTATTCCACCAGCGCACATTGTACGCATCTGAATTCTCACTTCTGAACGGGCGAATTGTTCCCGCTTGAGCGATGTGATCGGTATGCCCGACACATCATCGAAACGACGACCCAGTAACTGTCCTGGTTGTGGCGATCGATTGACTCAGAACAGTTACTGGGTGGTCGTATCGATGATGTGTGCAACTGAGCTGTGCAACCCTTGCTTTGGGTAGGTATTTGACCAAGCCCGTTGATTCAAGCAGAGGGAGCATCAGGACGAATATGGTTAGCGGTTATATGAGCCTGGGTTTAAAAGCGCTGCCTATATCAAGTAGGTTTCAGTGGGGTACCACATTAAGGAAAAGAGGGAATTAGCTGGAACTAGACCCTGATAATGTCTTTGCCACTATTCGAATGAGACTGGCCACAGGTGAGTTGACTTGACCATTCTGCCCACCACAGGAAAGTGCAAAAATGCATCATAACTTAACCCACACCGAATATGCTACTTACAAAAGAAAACAGAATCGGCAATTATTACAGACCGAGTGGCAAACGAGGCTATCGAGACAAGTCGTATGTACTTAGCAAGCAGTAGTTCTTCTATTTACTGATCATGGACAGCACAAAAACAGTGGCCAAACATTGATGGCTCGCTGACGTACAACCATGTTTCACCTGAAAGTCTTATCATGAGGAAAAGAATATAAGTGGATGGGGAAGGGACTTAGTGCTAGCCTACCGAAACCACCCCGAGGCACCCACATCTCCAGCCACTCATTCGGACACATACAGATTAAAACTGAAAACAAGAAAATCGTTGACGTGGATTAGCAGCCATATCCTGCAACTTCCCCGACCATGCACGGTGGGGATCACGTCGACCCAATTCTGGAAGAGTCGCACCCAGAATTTTCGTAATTTCTTTCGTACAGTTATGCCAAATCAAATGATGGCCACGTCCCTTCTTGCATCACTTTGAATTAGGCACAGAAAACAGCACCCTTTCGGCAAACGTTGATACGGTCTGCGCAATGCATTGATTAACCACTACAGGCTTTTTTGGACACCTTCTTCGATTGACGTTTCTAATGCATAACTGAACAATTATTGTCTCATTGTCTGCTCACGTGTTTGTCGAGACTATCCTACACAAGCTAAGGTTCTGTGATGTTGTTTGTCGCAAAACAGAAGATGCCTCAGTTCCGGTATTTCCGGTAGCCACGGTACGGGCTCTTTTGTTGTATGGCTGTGAGACTTGGCCTATTCGAGCAGCGGAACTGAGACGTCTTCAGGTGTTCGACAATGGTTGTCTCAGAACCATAGCTCGCGTGGGTTGGTGTCGACGAATCCGTAACGAGGCAGTTAGAAAGCGCGTTTTCGGTCGTGTAACGGGTATTTCCATTGAAGAATGTGTCCAGCACCAGAGGCTGCGTTGGTTGGGACATGTGTTACGTATGCCGAACCATCGTTTACCGAAGAGAGTGCTGTTTTCCATACCCAACTCGGAGTGGCGTAAACAGAGAGGTGGCCAACCATTGACTTGGCAGAGG
>NW_008751670.1:876858-935204 GCF_000715545.1 Opisthorchis viverrini
GATGATGATGATGATGATGATGATGATGATGATGATGATGATGATGATGATGATGATGATGATGATGATGATGATGATGATGATGATGGTAGCCACTTCTGTCCTGCATACCTAGGGAAATTCATGGTTAGGTTGTAGGTAGGAAGTAGGTGTAAGGATAATCGTCCAGCTGTAACACCCTTTTGGTGCCTAGCTTCCATGCCACCCAAAGGCAGCACGAGGAGTTGGATACTGCTAGGTTACCCTAGTCTAGACAGCGGAAGTCGAGAGGGGGAGGTCGGATTCGAACCATGGACCCTCCGGTCAGTAGATTCACGCTCTCACCACTGAGCCATCTCGCTCTGAAAGCAGGTATGGTTAACCTTGGTATGATCTGCGGGTATTACTTAGACAGATGGTCTGAAGCTATGATGCTCAGTTGCCTGATGATGAGTAGATTGCATTTTACTTATACAGACCGTCATTTTACATTCATTTTGTTCATTTAACTTGATAAGGAAAGCAGGTTCTACGGAAAATTCAGACTCTCCCGGACTGGATGGAACAAAAAATCACGCCTACTAAGGATTGCTGTTTTGTACTCTCAAACCGAGTGGCCTCTCTTATGCTTTCGGTTTGAATGGTGTCCGACTTTTTCTTCATTATGTGATCTTATCTGTTTTCCTTACTATCTTGCTTCCACCTTTTGGACAAGATATGTATACTTAGAAGGCTGTAGCATCCTGTATAGTCATCTTAGCAAGCCGAACGTCCTAGGAACCAGTAGGTTTCCACTCAATTACGGACGTATTCAAAGGCTGTATGTTTTAAAGCATCACTTTACACTTTGCGGGTTTTCAGGCAAACAGCCAGACATTCTGATGTCTCTCTGGGTTTCTGTGAAGCGGCAAAACTTGAAGTTAAGTTAGGTTTTGGCTGGACACGATTTACACTCAAAACACCCCTCAAATGTAATGAATGTCGTACCTGATTCAAATGACGTATGCCATTTTCATTGATTTTCTTTGGGCTTCAACTCTGTTTAAAATGACTGGCATGTAAGCCACAGGACTCTTGCTATATGCTGAGTAAATAAAGGTCAAGAAACGTTTTTTTTAATTTCGTCCTGTCAGTAAATTCATCCTATGCTGAAAAGCCTAGAAGCACTGTGTTGCTGTTTGATCCTCTTTTGGAATCATCAGCTGTGCGCAGCTCACAAGACTCAGAGTTTCGAAACCGCTACTTTTCGACCATTGGCTGAACACTGAATTGTTTGACCATAATTGGCTGACAGCAGTATGACTAGCTCTCACTTGGACAGGACATAGCGTCACTCATCCTTCACGCACCGAAAACACATCACATGATCACGTATTGACGGATTCTTCGACTGACGACCTCCAGAAGGAAGTTTTACTCATCTCGTGAAATTAGCCTTCTCTGAGCCGTAAAATTTTATGCAAGCAAAATGCGTCAATTAGCACACGTCATCCTTCTATACTGTTAGGTAGAATAAATAAATAAATAAATAAATNAATATAAATAAAAAAATAAGGAATAAATAAAAAAGAATAAATAAAGCTTTTCAGCATAGATTGGCTTCACTTACAGGACGAAATCTCACAAAAATCCCAAATCTCCTCACACTACCAACAATAAATAAGGATGGCTTGTTTTTGATAAAACTCTGTTCGTCGGATTCCTGAAAACTTTTCGACAGTCTACAAACTGTTTGACCCTGCTTTGTGGCTCACTAGATAGGCACAATAGTTGAGTTCCCGTTAACCTTGCGTTTTACCCGTGGAATATCACAAGCTATAGAATCAGCCGCGACTCAGATGGGTTCCCGTCCAAACCGAATTGGTTTGCAAAAGATAGCTTCCTTTCCGAGGAATACACTTATTTGCAAATTAATTTGGTTTTCACGAGAGACTCAACTGAATCTATCGTTTTCAGCAACCTTGTGAGTAGCTTCCTTTATGAAAATATACTGCGATATCTCGAATATCGTGCCAAATGAAACATGAGGCGGCCCGCGTGCAGCACATTCAGTTGTAAAATATCAAAAACAAGGGATTCAGTTGAGTCTCTCGTGAAAACCAAATTAGTNGGCCGCCTCATGTTTCATTTGGCACGATATTCGAGATATCGCAGTATATTTTCATAAAGGAAGCTACTCACAAGGTTGCTGAAAACGATAGATTCAGTTGAGTCTCTCGTGAAAACCAAATTAGTTTGCAAGTGAGTGTATATTCGCTAATTTCGTGCAATTTGGTTTCAAGTAGAACCTAAGGTTGACGGAAACTTGGGGGCTGTGCCTACCTGATGAGCCCCAAGGAGCGCGAAACCGGTCGTAGTCTGTCGAAGAACTTTCAGCAACCTTGTGAGTAGTTTTCTTTATGAAAATAGCATCCTTTCAGTTAATTTTGTTACCATGGTAGTGGACATATGTCAGGGGGGATGTCTGCGATGGCAATCGATATAAAGTCGACCGGAAGCATCGGCTTGCCGTTAAGTCAGACAATCTTGAGACTGGAGCAACGCTGGTGAATGAAAATAATGAATGGGATTTACCTTAAAACTGGAGAACGATAATGGAATTAGTCGGCGACGGGTACGGTACAGTTACCCGTATGCTATGAACAAACTGAGAATAGAACATTTATAAAGAATTCCTTCTGTTGATCCGTAAAAGCATTTATTCCGGGTAGCCTCTAGAAAAGGGAAATCTGTGTTTGCAATGAGGCTAACGATATTTTTTCGAGAAATACACTCGTTTGCGAATCAACTTGGTTTTAACGAGAGACTCAACGTATAATTATATACATATATATGTATATAATTATACGTTGAGTCTCTCGTTAAAACCAAGTTGATTCGCAAACGAGTGTATTTCTCGAAAAAATATCGTTAGCCTCATAAAGGAAACTACTCACAACTTTGCTGATCGGTTGCTGGTCGAAGAGTTTTCAGCAACCTTGTGAGTAGTTTCCTTTATGAGGCTAACGATAGGTCCTGTATACACATACTGGTCTATGGGTGCCCTTAAAACAGCGTAAAACCATGAAACCGAATTAGGACAAGCTGCTTCTACGTCCAAAGTATCACTTCGTCACCTTATACAAGCCAAACATACGGTGTTGAGTTGAATCTTGTTAGGATTCTATGAGTCAGTGCATGTCAAGATGGATATCTCTTGGAAAAAACCATTTTGTTAGACCTAATTGTACGTAACAACACGTTCTTCGTGCACCACTGTCAAAACAAATCTGCATCAAAAGTAATAGGAGGCCTTCTGCAGGCGGATATGCGAAAAGACCACTTTAAGTAAACCATTGTATTGTCTTTCTAAACTTTTGCCTTCAAGCCAAAACTTAAGGGACGGAATCACCATTTTTTTGGCAGTTCTCAGCGTTTGGGTATCATTCATTCCCTCATTAGTATTGCCTTTTCCTGATCCTTTCCAACTTTCTCTGACACTCCTGTCACAATTCACAATGAACTTTTGAGTCTTTCAAGCCAAGTTGGTGCACTGCGAAAGTTTGTTCATGACCCAAAGGGCATGAATCTTAAACCGGGACTCATACCTCCAAACTGGCCGCAGTTTTCATGTAGGTCTGCTGCCATGTGTGACTAGGGTTGTGATCTACAGAGACAGAGTGATCTACTGAGACATGGTCGCGGTCAGGGGTCAGTAGATCACTTGATTTCGGCTGGTAACACTCGCATTACGGCTGTTGGGCAGACTAAACTGCTTTCTCTGTTCACTGAGAACACGGAGCTATGTGACTGTCCTTAATAGAGAGATTACAATGTTGAAAATAATCAACCGTTTTGGGATCATGGACAGAATGTGAATTACATCTCAGAAGGAGGTTTACTGGAAGGCATTAACACCTTGTACTGTCACAAACAGAATGACCGGACAGGTCCAAGGGGCCTGCCAAAACACATGACATGCAGTAGCTTTCGTCCTTCAAAAAGAACACTGTGCCGTTTATGTAGTAGGAGTGAGGTCCAGTAGTCAAGTCCATCGACTAAGGCGGTATTCCGCTTCTGTAGGAATGTCAAATTCCTGGCAACAACACCATTTCTAGATGGTAAATGTTTGATTTTCAGAATGATCGAAAATTGAACCAATGGGGAACTAGCTTGGTGCAAGATACGTGGAAAAATCAAGCAGAAACCGGCTTACATAGCCGACTGATAGCATCCGGGAAGAAGAAAGCAGATATATCACGGTAAACATTGTATTGTTGCATTGTACGCTCCAGAGTTCATGGAAGTATGGACTACGACTTTCTAGGAAATTTTTTTGGCTCTTATAAACCGAATCTTCAAACTCTCCCAGATTCCTTTTCTGAAAAGAGGAATACTGGCCTAGTTAAAACTCACTGAGAGTCGTTTGTGAACAAGGACACTCGAAGGCGCGTCGAATTGGTGAGGGAAATAGTTGTGAAACCCAAAAGTAGGAGGAAAGCTGACCAGAATTACTTCAAAATAGAGAATTTCTGGATGATTCCTCGATCAATCAAGCAAACCATTAGCATTAATCCGGAAGCCTTTCGTCCAGAGAGCAAAATAGCTGTGGCTCGTGGGAGATACATTTGATGTCTTACGATTGCTGATGGGCCAACTGACCGTAGGCTTAATTACGTTTGCTTGCGTTTAGTCCAACTATCTCTTACGTAGCGATCTTTCCGCCAGAGATTCTGCACAGAATATTCGATAGGGGTGCGTCACCTCACTGTTATTTATTCCTGAAACCTGTTTTTGTGGTGAATCAAGCTGGCATCAAACAGAAACAAGCACTTACTTGCCGTATTTTACATGTGCCCCGAATTCCTCGGGGAACTTTATTCTTAAACACATGGTTTGTATGGCTAGTTCTTTTGATTGTTTAACCTTGGTTAACTTCGACATCCCCACTGTCGACCGCCACACCCACTGCGCTTCAAAATAAGACCGCTCGTTTTGCCAGCTGTAACCTGACTGGACACCACTGAGAACCAATACGAATCCAACTGATACGTACTAAAACTTTGTATCCCACGAGGAGTCTGAAGTACCAGATGCAAATGCACCTAGACGCGACTAATATCTGCTGCGCTGCTCCCGAGGAAGAAAGCTGATGTGTAAGTTAAAGCTCTGAGGTCAGGGAGAAATGACGGAATCGATTTTTTGTTTTGCCATGTGTGCCATTGAAAAACGGGCTACCATAGTTTGCCAAAATCATTGCGCTGCAATATTTCATCCAGTGATTTCGCATATGATGCCTAGAATTATAATTAGTGGTGGCCATCCATTTAGTGTCAATCCAGACAGATGCACCCAGACCTTATGATGAACTTAGCATGTTAAAAGTTTGTTCCAGCTTCGTACAGATCTCTTTAAACTGCTCGTGATCGAGTGACTGGTTGATTGACTAACTGATTGATTAATGCTCACTCATTAGGCGCAGTTGGCTTTTCTAACCCTGTCGGTTTTAGAGCCAAGACATTGCTTTTTTCTGATGAGTTGGTGATCCCTTTCACAAATCCCATTGGAAGCGCCTCACCAAGATTCTACTCCACCAGTAATGGTCACCGCAGTCTCCACGGACTTATGCCACAACAAATGCAACATAAGACAGGTAACCAATCATGCTTATAAGCATATACGCGTCGTGATTCTCATCGACACACCATAGATATCAGTAGAAACAAAATTTTAAAAAATTGTCCCAGAAAGCGGAGCCATCAGTTCAGCCTTGGCCCACACATAGGCACAGTCAGTAACCGTTGCAACTAACCCTGAATCAAACTAGCGTCGGAATCACGCAACAGTAGCTGACCTTAATTGGACGTTGTGACTTTCTAATCGATATCTGAATAAAGCGCAGAAATTAGGATTACTCGAGTGCCTTCGTCCTGTATATAGCTGGTCACAATTACTGGACACTCCCAGCAAAACGAACCATCTAGGCAGAAAGAAGTGGCAAGAACAAGTTATGCCTCACTCTGTAGACGAAATAGAAACGAAACGCTTATGCGACAGATAATGTTCATCCACTCAGGCGGAGTTCCAAGACAATGGTGACTATAGAATAGCTTGGTCTGTTGTACCTAACGTTCGTCCAATGGCATCAATTTCAACGCGCACCGATGTTCTCAAAACCTGACTACTACAAAATCAGTGCGGGAATAGTGTTATTTTCAGCTGGATATGTGTCTATTAGCATGTATCTATTGATTTGTAGGAACAAAAATTCGTAGAAAAAAGGATACACAGTTTGTCACTAGTTCCCAGTTTTTACGTCAGAGAGGTTCTAATGCATTTTTCTCTCAGCATTGGAGGCTTGTTGAGGTGTGCTCGTTGGAAGCTCAACTATTTGGCTGTTGGCCGCAAACGTAGTAGCCAATCAAGTTAACATGCTGTATGGTGCTGAGCGAGTGATTTGAGAGACAGAGTTTTTGAGATTGAGGACACTTGTAGTAGCGCCCTGGTAGTGTGCTGAGGTCACCAATCGCGCTCTGCGTGCTCTTGGATCAATTCAGTTCTGATCAGTCCAGACATAAGTACATACTGACGCGTACTGACGTGTACAAGTTTACAGTTATGAAACTAGCATGCAGCTCAAGGTGTTCCGATGGTGAGGCCGCTGCTTTCTCAACATTATATCATAAAAATGGGCAGATATACAGGGAGCTTCTATGGAAGACTGCCTCCGTAGCTTGATCCCTGAAGATATTTCGTCAGAAGGGTTTGCGGCCTACTACATTGTGTCAATCACATGTGGATCACATATACTACAACCTGTTTACAGAGTCGTTCCGTTTCCAGAAAAAAAACTGGCACCAAGCAAGAGTGACGTTAGAGGAAAACAAGTCCAAGTGTAGGTGGCATGGCTTAAAATGAATGTCTAGATTCCCCGGTCCAGTTCAGTCCAGAGGGAGGCAAAAATTGTGTACAGTAGTTCTCGTACTAGCCTTGCACACTACAAGTAAAATATTTTTCTGAGCTTCTAAAATCGTATGAAGCAACGTAAATCCCAAATACCAGTTCATCGGAGTTTTCTCAGAAGAGCAGGCATTATTTTCCCGCCTTTGCTCGTCACATCGAAATACGCTGACACATCCTGTGCATAGTGGATAATGCTGCCTACGCTTTGCCCTAAGCCGTATCGGCACACATATAAACTTCCGAGGCAAACCCCACGGAATGAGACAAGAGGTGAACAAGATGAGGCAGTTATATAGCCAGACGGGTGAACCATTATTGTCAACTCAATAGAGTAAAACTGAGAAGTTTAGGCCCAGAGATCGTAGAATAACGGAACTATAAATGGATGCTTTTTACCAGTGAGATTCGGTTGATTTGGCCTTACGAATACGCAAAAATAAGGAACCCAACAAACAGAGAGATAAGTCATTCCAAAAGAAACGGTAATAGATCACATGAAGAGAATTCTGGTTCCGTCAGGTAGAAAATGAAGAGATGGCCATGTCGTGAGCTGAACCCTGATCACGTGAATTGTCCAACCGAGATGACTGTGATCTGCCACCTTTGCGGAATTGACGAATTTCAGTAGGCGACGTTAGATGTAGTTTGTGAGTGAGGTTTCTACGGGAACAAAAAACCTTGGTTGCACGGCTTCAGCAGCGGTGATGAATCTGATTTTGTGTCCACAAGAAATTCGTACAAACGTCGCATAAGGCTTACTCTGCTGACCAACGCCATCTCAGCTGAATGGACCACACGATACGGCTCAACCAGGACAAAATCGCCCCTTCCCCAAAACTAAACCAGAACTTTACTTGCGTGATCTAACACCTTTTATAACCGAATTTTACGCCTGTACATCGCTTTGAACCGATATAACACTTTATAATTTGTCTGTATTTACATACTTTTGCAAGGTATTTCTAATATTGAAATATCGACGACTTGAAGTGGGAATTTCACCCGCATCCTACGAACCTTTCTAGTGTTCCTGTTTCTATTGTTGTATTTGCTGAGGAAACTTCCAAATTCAGGCTGCAGTTAATTTCGCTCGTAACTGAGTACTAGTTTTCGTGGATTCAAAAAGAGCCCAAAACTAACCTAAGCTAGAAGGGTGCACTAGATAGACTAGAAATTTGTAATTCTTGAGGCAACCCAAAGGAAGTCCAAAGTCAAGATGCCTTTATCTGTCTATCTCTGTCTATCATCACAGCAACTGTGGTGATTCACGTTTCTATGTAAGAAGAATTGTGTTTGACTTTTCCTGAAGCCTTGACTCCGTTTTCGACGATCCCATTTTTGGACAAAGGAACGTCAGCCAGGGTTGAGTGGAGTTAACAGAGGAACCTATCAAGAGATATATTTTGACTGAATGTCATCTAAATAACTCAATTCAGGAGTTGAGCTGCAAAAGATTGATGTTGCACAGCAGTTTGAAGCCCTAAAACATCTATCATTTATCAGACACGCAATAGTTATACGTCTTTATTTGAGTGAACATATTTGAAGTTGAGTATTTCGCTCTTGTTATGGAAACAGTGACTGACTGTTACTACATTCAAACGAATGATTTGAGCGAATTACGCTATGAATCATCTTTCACCTTCCAACCATTGCTGCACCCGTTTCCAGGCTTATGGTGAGTGTAAAAGGTTTCAGTATTCTCGTACTTCTCTGGCGGTGTGATCCGAAGCGGTCTTTTCAAGCCGTACCATGAACAAGGGCAAGCAGTTCAACACTGTCAGGATTCCCGTGGACGATGCCACCAACTCAAATGGAAGTTGTTTTTATATGTGTTTGATCGTGGTCCACTGGATCGCGTCCATTGCTGCATGTTGTGAGTGACTTGGCCTTTGGGGAACTGTTGTTCCATTTACTGCCATCAACTTTTAAACAGAACTAATTTAGAAAAAAACTATGAGAAAAAGAAAAGGCCGTTCTTCAGTTCTCGGTGTTCTCAAGGTCAACTATGGTTTACAAATGATTTCATGTAGAGGCGAACGGTTTTGCTTGGTTTACCAGGCTTCAAGTCCAAAAAACGGACGGAGTGTGCTTCTGTGCCAAAGTTCTCCGATTTTTTACTTCTATGAACGATGTAGAGGAAAAAATTGCACGGAAGCTGTATTGTTGTGGACAAATGTTTGGTGATACAGAGTTAAGCGTATTTCAAAAATTCAATCAATACTAGGCTCATATTCTGTAAGCATGTCACAAAGACGGGGAATTCATTTTACTGTTCCACTGGTTACCAGTAAAATCTTGGTGTAACAACCTATCTTATCCAATTTTCAAAATTCCATTTGCCAGAGCAACAAAACATTTCTGTGTAGTCGTGACGGAGTGCCCATGATTCACTCAGTGGTAAAAATACAACACTCTTGTGGAGTGAATGAATAGGTGGGTGTAGGCGTATATTTCAGCACCATTCTGTCAATATCTAAAGACATCCAAAACCATACACAAGCTTCCAAGCATATATACAGGATGTCTCATAATAGACACAAAATTTGATTGGGTAAGTAAACGTAATCACTTTAGGAAAGGATAGTAACAACTTTTATTAATAATAGCCACACAATGGAGAATTTGTTTACAAGTGTTGACATTTTTTGTCCACGATGGATATTAGTACGCGTGTTGAAATTGCGAAACTCTATTACTCCCTTGGTGAAAGCGTCACCGCTGCACTTCGTGGTTACAAAATCAAACATGGTCTCATCAAAGATCCTTTCGCCGTGTTGACCATGACACGCTTGATTGCGAAATTTGAGTCCACTGGATCTGTATTGGACCTTCCTGGCAAAGGAAGAAAGTCTCTGAGTGATGACAGAGAGCCCATTGTACAGAATACCGTCGAGCAACTTCAGTCCCAGAGCACCATGGCATTTTCGTCAATAACCCAGGTGTCTCAGTTGGCCGACATTCCCCGCGCCAGCATGCATCGTATTATAAGACGCAACTTTCACCTCTATCCGTGTAACTGTGATACTACTGATCGGGAGGCACGCGAGTAGTATGTGTTGTTCGTAGAATTTCACCCGCATCATTAAGAGCAAGAATTAAAGAGGGGTGTGCACGAGTGACGCTTGATGAAGTTAAACATGCTGTCTCACGTCCCATACCGTCTTTAACTTGTTTTAGAAGAAAAGGGCAGTTTTTCAGCGTTTTTGTAATGCCAGTTTGTTTTTAGTAAACCTCCATAATACATGTATGTCCACAAAAAAAATTTGAACGTTTAAATTGATGTTAAAGTTTTGACATGAGTGTCATGTTTTGCGTCCATTATGAGACATCCTCCATATATATTTAGTGATTCTGGGCTCCCAGGCTTGAGCTTATATTCACCCTGAAAGAAATACCAACAGGTTATTGACTGCATTCGACAGGAAGTCAAACTTGTGAACATGAAAGATACAATCATATCGATATGCGGAATTTTGTGTTGAATTCTAAATCATTGTTGAATGGAAAACTGTATTTGTCCCGATGCCGACTTAGAGTGAAGGATAACAGTGTAATTTTAACAAACTAGGCGTGAGCTAACTGATGCCTCAGTCACTTTGGTGGCAGGGTGTTGTCGGTTCGTCGGATCAAAATTGATTACAGTGCTCGTCGTTCTACTGTTCAAACTGAAGTAAGCGTCAGATTCCCTTGGCAAAACTTATGAAGCAAAAATAACTATCCAGGCAAAATTCGTGCAAGATGCCTTCCCGTTGTGGTAATTCCACGTTAATCAGTTTTCGTGTTGTCAGCTACCTAGAAGTATCTCAGGGTGCAAAAGATGTGTGAGGCCTCATACCAATTTTCATTACTTGTCGTAGTACCACCAGTTAAACTTTTAAAGTTCTGCGGTGGAACTCATTTATTTAGGAATCTAACCCATTCACAAGCATTTACCATGAAATACTTACCAATTTTAGCACTATGCGGTCAGGAATGCGATGCGCTACAGAATACGTAACATCAAATTCCATAGCTCCACTCATCTGATAGAGCTTTTGCCATATTTAACCTTTCAGCTGCGTGATACAACCGCATATTGTGTCAACCAATCCTTGAGGGACTCGGAGGTGAACTGTGAAGAATGGTGGGACAGAAAAACAAGAGACAATTGATCCGTCCAATATGTGCCACGCATTGACTGTTCCTGATACTTGTTGTGCTAGCCATAAGAGTATCTCTGGATTTGAAATGCTGTGAAATCCGGATGGTCTGCCTACGGTTACCATTAGAGTGTGCAGTCAAGTCTGAAGTAGACCCATACTAATTTTGTAATGCACTACTCATAAGGTTGATGAAAACCCCTCGACCTTATGAGTAGTGCTTTACAAAAATATATATGTATCGCGATAGCTCGAATACCATAGAGACTAAAACATGAGGCGGCCTGGTGCAGTACATTCAGTTGCCTGGAAAAATCAAGACCGAGAGATTCAGCTGGGTTTTAGGTGAGTCTCCCGAAAAACCAAATTAATTTGTAAACGTGTGTATTTCAACATGCTGTCTCACGTCCCATACCGTCTTTAACTTGTTTTAGAAGAAAAGGGCAGTTTTTCAGCGTTTTTGTAATGCCAGTTTGTTTTTAGTAAACCTCCATAATACATGTATGTCCACAAAAAAAATTTGAACGTTTAAATTGATGTTAAAGTTTTGACATGAGTGTCATGTTTTGCGTCCATTATGAGACATCCTCCATATATATTGAGTGATTCTAGGCTCCCAGGCTTGAGCTTATATTCACCCTGAAAGAAATACCAACAGGTTATTGACTGCATTCGACAGGAAGTCAAACTTGTGAACATGAAAGATACAATCATATCGATATGCGGAATTTTGTGTTGAATTCTAAATCATTGTTGAATGGAAAACTGTATTTGTCCCGATGCCGACTTAGAGTGAAGGATAACAGTGTAATTTTAACAAACTAGGCGTGAGCTAACTGATGCCTCAGTCACTTTGGTGGCAGGGTGTTGTCGGTTCGTCGGATCAAAATTGATTACAGTGCTCGTCGTTCTACTGTTCAAACTGAAGTAAGCGTCAGATTCCCTTGGCAAAACTTATGAAGCAAAAATAACTATCCAGGCAAAATTCGTGCAAGATGCCTTCCCGTTGTGGTAATTCCACGTTAATCAGTTTTCGTGTTGTCAGCTACCTAGAAGTATCTCAGGGTGCAAAAGATGTGTGAGGCCTCATACCAATTTTCATTACTTGTCGTAGTACCACCAGTTAAACTTTTAAAGTTCTGCGGTGGAACTCATTTATTTAGGAATCTAACCCATTCACAAGCATTTACCATGAAATACTTACCAATTTTAGCACTATGCGGTCAGGAATGCGATGCGCTACAGAATACGTAACATCAAATTCCATAGCTCCACTCATCTGATAGAGCTTTTGCCATATTTAACCTTTCAGCTGCGTGATACAACCGCATATTGTGTCAACCAATCCTTGAGGGACTCGGAGGTGAACTGTGAAGAATGGTGGGACAGAAAAACAAGAGACAATTGATCCGTGCAATATGTGCCACGCATTGACTGTTCCTGATACTTGTTGTGCTAGCCATAAGAGTATCTCTGGATTTGAAATGCTGTGAAATCCGGATGGTCTGCCTACGGTTACCATTAGAGTGTGCAGTCAAGTCTGAAGTAGACCCATACTAATTTTGTAATGCACTACTCATAAGGTTGATGAAAACCCCTCGACCTTATGAGTAGTGCTTTACAAAAATATATATGTATCGCGATAGCTCGAATACCATAGAGACTAAAACATGAGGCGGCCTGGTGCAGTACATTCAGTTGCCTGGAAAAATCAAGACCGAGAGATTCAGCTGGGTTTTAGGTGAGTCTCCCGAAAAACCAAATTAATTTGTAAACGTGTGTATTTCGCCAAGTAACATACTAAGCATAGGCACGCTGGACGATGGGGACGATCAACCATCGGACCGTTCACCTCAGTAGTGTAGGTATCTTAATGATGCAATTTTTTCGTTTGTTCGGAGGGTCGGTACGTATGACAAACTTCAGTGCGTACAGATTAGAAGACAAGCGGCAAACATCAAAAAGTTAATGTGAATAAAACAGCGCGGGGGCCAAACAGTTGCAAAGGTCATCAGATCACGAAAGATACAGAGATAGACTGTCCAGCATCCCAAAATTATACTGGAACATAATCTACCGCTCCTGAATTCCAAGACACGAGATGGCGAATCAGTCATGTGACGAAATCCTTACAGATAGAAACCAAGCTGTGTCCAGCAAGACATATTGCATACCTGTTGGAGACCGCATTGAGTCATGTTTCAGTTACTTTTCGCAGAGATAACTCCAGATTCGCCTATAACTTGTACCATATAATCATCGTCCGACTTGCAAGAGTCGTGGTTATTATATCCTGAGTTGCTGTGCACGTACGAGTGATTACGAACTGTGTGAAACGCGCTGCCGAACACCACTGGTGGAAATCCCGTCTCTGAAGTTTGTTTTCGGAATAATACCTAGGCACCAACTTCCAAAGGACCATGGCATTCATAGAGCTTCACACCACCACAACCACACCTGCATAGAAGGACACACCCAAGTATTCGGGTTCAGATCAGCCGTCTAACCTCAATTTTTTTTATTTATGAGGTATTGTTTCATGGGAGAAGCATTCTTCTGGGCCTATCAATATAAATCTCCACTTGGAGTGCTTGGATTGACCAGTGAGAAGAACACAAGAAAGGGGGTACTTGTAAATGTGAACTTGTCTTCTCCGCGCACCATACAGTACGACTGTCATTTCAGTGAAATCACTAGGTTTGTAATGTACTGCTCATAAGGTTGCTGAAAATCCGTCGACAGCCCACGACCGGTTTCGCCCTTTTTGGGGCTCATCAGGTAGGCGCAGTTCCCGGGTCTCCGTCAACCTCAGGTTCTACTTGAAACCAAATTGCGCGAAATTGCAAACTAATTTGGTTTTTCGAGAGACTCACCTGGAATCCAGCTGAATCTCTCGTTTGTGGTGTTTCCAGGCAGCTGAATCACTAGGTTCGTCCGCCACATGGCACACTGTAGCTCCTTCCGAGATTGCCTTTCGGGCAGTATTCGTCCTTTCGCAATGGGAAATTATTGAACCTGGATTGGTTTTTCGGGGAGTCACCTGCAGTAGATCTCTTGCTTTATTCCTGACAGACTAGCGGGAGAACATTTTAAACAGACTGAATAGTTTCTAGTTATGCTGCTCTTGATTTCCTCATCGTAAGTTAGATGATTTCGACGGAGTTCGCTCTGCTGGATGAAATAAGTTCTCTCTCTCTCACACACACAACTATGTCGTGGGAGTTAGCATGGCTCACCGTCATTGCATTATTGTACTCTATTTGCCTTTCGTCATCTGAAAGCCTCCGAAATATTTTTTCCTGATCCTGCTGTGTTTCACTTTCTTTCACGGCGTGTCAGTCCTCCATCAAATTGGATGATTTTCGGCACATAGATCACGTGCGCCAAACACTTTATCATGACAGTCTCTGTTCTTCGTCTGTAATTCTCACTGCCCCATCACCCCGCATTGAGTGTCACCGGAAGACCCTACCATTGTGTTTATCAGAATCGCAGCTCGGTGGTTAGAACAAACGTCCCAAACTAGCTGTTTGTAAGGGCAAACGAATCGTGATAAGGCCCATTTTAGATAAGTACAGTGGCATCGGTGTTAGAGTTGTTCTCAATTGAGCAGACAATCCGAGGTGCTATGAAAGACGGGCACAAACAAACGAGACGCCATGCCCAATATAGAAGTGGATGAATCTGTATTCCGCTTCCTGTTTTTGAGAGGGAATTACGTAAATGATTAGCTGACATCCGGCTTGGATTTGTCGGTTAACGATGGTTGAACCTCTGGAAGATAGTGTATTACGGTTCGAGTCAATGTGGTTCCTCCTCGGTATCCGTACAGACTACAGGGAATAACGTATTTCGGAGGCGTAATAGAGAACCCGTTTGTGGCGAGAGGTTATCTCACAACACTACTGGGTGCATTCAAAACATAAACAGACACTAATGTGGCAATTATCCAACATCATGCCTTTCAAGTGCACAATACATCTAGTCCCGGGATGAAACCACCTTCAAGAAACACGACTGTTTTTGATCACGAAGTTATTTGCAATGGTTATGGCACTACAAAAAGAAAATGCTTCCATTTGGTTCGCTCAGACAGTGGTTTAACAGTACAATGAATACAAAGTTACCTGTGTTTAGCGTTTACCAAGTAGACCCGGTTAGTGACGGTTTTAGTTGTGAATCAGCGGATTATTCGTCAATTTTCAGATTCTTTAGAAAGTCATCCATCCCTACTTGTCTTCGCCTACATCAAAAAATGGGAGATGACATTATGTTCAGGTCGTAGCACATCTGGCTAGTATGAAGGTATTCAAAGAAGTATTGTAGTTAAAGATACTGGAGGATCAGCGTTACCCAGTCGCAAAAATGGTAGTAAATGTGCACAAAAACAAAATGCAGCAGCAGAGAAGAAACTGATTCTTCAGACCATACTTACAACACGAAAGGTTTCGGGAAATAGCCCGCTAGTGGGAAGGTAGAAATGGTTGCATGTCCGTTGGCCGAGCCTGGCAGTTGGATTGCAAGCGTTTCATCATCAATAGAGGTGACATACTCAGTGCGACATCATGGTTAGTGACATCGTCAGCACTGACGTTGTTATTCAGATACCAAAAAACCCATCAACGAAGAACGCCCCGTACCTGATGAGAATTTCCGTTGTCTCTTACGTCTCTTATTCAGGTGGTTTAACATACTTGCAAAAAGGTATCCGTAAGGAGAATCGCCATTATATGGACGTAATACACTACTCATAAGGTTATTAAATCTCTTTGATGTGCCACAACCGGTTTTGCTGTCTCTGTAGCTCATCAAAAAGGTGTAGTCCCGAGTATCTGAAAGTCAAATTGAACGAAATTCGACTCACACTCATCTGCATGCCAGTTTGATTTTGACGGGCAACTTATCTGAAACTTAGCTGAATCTCTCGTTTATGGTGCGGCTTGGTACAGCATGTTCAGTTGCCCAAAAGCATCACAATCGAGAAATTCGCCTGAGCTCCAGGTGGCTCTTCCTTCGGAACGAAATCGGCACTTATATGAGTACAGAATTTGAGGATGATCACTCTTTATTTGCGCCACTATTAAAATGTGTTATTTTCCATTCACTTTACTCTTGGATGTGTTACCAAGTTTATTCATGTGAGCGATTCCTGGAAACTGGTCTCATTCTGATCTCAACCAGTCTCATTCAACCTGTTCTGGTCTTCCATTATCACCAGATTTTCCCGATGAAAGCCAAATGAGGTGCATTTATCACACCCTAGCCTGATCACTCCAGGCGGTCATTTCTGCATTTCGTTTTCACACTAAGGTAGTTTTCACTGAACCATAACAACTGGTGTGATAATCACTTGAAATCATCCAAACTACTCCCGATATCTTGCACCAATCACAGCAGAGTTTCAGCATGCAACTAAGCACAAATCGATGGTCAAAAAACCAAACACTAGCTTTAAGTTGCTTCAGCATATGGTGTGATCACCTACTGTTGCTGCACACCGCACCCCAAACGGTGATTGGACAGTCACCTGTCGGGTGACAGTGAGTGATAGAATGATCTCGGTTAGCATACTTAGCCTACAGAATAGGGTATGACGTTTGGACTGACGTTTATTGTCGTCAGCGGAGTGAGATCGAATTTTGACGCAAACGATCTATTGAATCCTGCACAGCATTTCCCGAGCCGGTTAAATTAGACCAACATACTTTGTCTGATGTGGGTTACTCAGGGGAATCTATTCCAGACTCCGGAATTGTTGTCATTTCTATCCGATCAGCTGAAATGTCAAACGTTATTTCGTCCAAAGTGTTCTCCGTAAAAGTTATTCACCATACACTATTCCTGCACAGGGATTTCTTCAAAGAGGCCCACGACGTAGCGAAACCCTGAACAAGCGTCCTCTTCTGGACTTTCATTAGACCTTCTGCATAGAGTAGAACATTTCGTTGCCTAACGATACACCTGAATGTGTTGCTAACCTATGAGTAGCTATACTATCGTCTGAGAAAATCCACGAAGATGAGTAGCCAGAAAAACTAGTTAAAAACTGAACCGTTTTCGACCTTGTACGATAGAGCGACTCAGGGTTTAGTGCACTCTGTAGAACTGATGCTTCGGAACGGTGCACCTTTTCATGTCAATCGTCACTACTAAAAATAGAACTTTCATACTAATGTAAGCTTATCATTGCATGTGTCGAAAAAAATTGCACTCTAGAGTCCGATGTTGAATTACACAGCCTGGGTACGCAATGAGAAGCGCCCGTGTCATTCATCTCTAATTGACGAGGAAAACTGAACTTTACCGATAGACAAGTATTCCACGTCGTAAGACTTGTCAAAATTTGCACGCAAAACTATCATGATGCAGACAGATTGCTCGCATCTACGGGAAGTCACGAAGCACGTACAAACCGGGATTTGTCATGCTCATCCAGAACGACAGCTGGTCAATAACGCGACTGATGATGATGACGGAAGAGGTTGCTATAACTCGCTCTAGTATCAAGGGAAAAACAATATCCCAAAACGAAACCAGTGTGTTGTAAGGATAACATGGCAACTACTCACAAGGTTGCTGAAAACTCTTCGACAGATTCAGTTGAGTCTCTCGTGAAAACCAAATTGATTTGCAAATGAGTGCATTTCTCGCAAACATTCCAATTTGGGTTCAAGTAGAACATAAGGTTGAGGAAAACTTGGAGACTGCGCCTACCTGATGAGCTCCAAGAAGGGCAAAACCTGTCGTGGGCAGTCGAAGAGTTCTCAGCAACCTTGTGAGTAGTTTCCTTCGTGAAAATATACTGCGATATCTCGAATATCGTGCCACCTGAATCATGAGGCAGCCTGGGTGCAGTACATTCAGTTGTAGAATGTCATAAATGAGAGATTCAGTCGAGTCTCTCGCGAAAACCAAATTGATTTGCAAATTAGTGTATTTCTCGATAACATGGAAACTTATTAGAAATGAAACGCTGAGAAAATCCTTCATTTGATTTGTTTTCATCGGAAACCAACGGTTCATCACAGAATGTGATGATGATGACTGAGCGGAAGTGGTATCCATCCGTTGTGCACTAGCTTTTTGGAACGATAGGTCAAGTCAGTCGAACAAAATAAGTAAAAACACGAATCAGTGAATGTCACCATTCAAATATGTGGTCCAGTATGCTCCATATTACGCAGTAGGCCAAACCTGTGTGAGTGTTTCTGAGGGAATCTAATTACTTTACTTTGTCAAGAAGACTATTGGATGTAGGGTGCTGAGCGGTGTCAGATACAGGCACTCGAATTGGCTTAATACCGAGAGAAACGTTGAAACGAGCTACTCTACTGTCCGAAAGATGAGATTGCACTGTTTTTCCGTAAATCTTACCGCTGTCTGCCTCGAGGTGCTTGTGCAGCTGAGTAGTGTCTTGTGGCAATTCTAATTACTCTGGGGATGCTATGAACACTAATGCAGTCAAAAGAACGAAGCACTGTCGGAAATCTTATGGAACTGGGACTGAAGAAAAGTTGAGACGACTCGGTCACCTGAGAGACGCACCTAACACTCACCAGTAATCGTAGGAAGGTCTGTGGCCCATTTTACCGGACCCCAACACTGTTGAACAACATCAATAACAGAATCAATACCCATGTTGTTCTCAATTCTTTGGAAGGAGCAGTATGCATTGAGCATAACCTCACGTGGTGGAGGAACTACTACCCTATCCTTCGGTTTGTACATGTTTGTACATGGTCGTCTACAGATGAACTGCACAGCTTACCAATCTTTTGCCTATCGACCAACTACGGTAGACGAGATTTGTGACTTTCGTGACTTTGTTTAATCAATATTATGGCCTCACTGGATATGTGTTCGGTAAGAAAAGCCAATCAATAAAATCGACCATTTTCTGGTACTGAATCTGAGTAAAATGCTCGTTAAGTGACTTCGAGACATTGTGGTAATATAATTGAATGGTTTCTTTTGTGGAGTGAGCTGAAAGCCCGGAAAGCTGTGGTCTTTGTCATGCTCGCTGCCTTTCACTATGACACGGCGCATAAAGCAGGTATTATTGTTAAGCTCCAGTTCAAAGCAAAGTACCCCTTCAGGTAACAGAATTTACTCACATGAATATGGGAGTTGAACCAGCCACGCGGAGTTCTGATTGGTTTAGAGGTGTAAACTGACTCTCACTTATGGCGAACCAGTAACTAATCGTCTTCAAGACTCACCTCCCCTGAATGAATTCCGACATTTGAGCAATTCCATGTTAACTTACCTATGAAGTGGGCGATCGCTCACGAGCTAAGCTACGCTTTATTTAAAACTTCTGCAGTGGCCGAACAAGTTCGAGTGTTTTCTGGGCCAGTTTGTGAAGCAGTGTAAACTAGAATTTTGAGCGTGACGCAAAATAGTTCTGCCCATCTGAATATCGAAAACTTCCTTGCAATATATGAAAAAACGAGCCTATCTTTTTTCCACCTACCAAGCCTTAGGACAGACTATCTCTCTGCCTGGTTTTCAGCTTGTAATGATATATATATATATATATATATTCAGGCAAATAAGAGTTCTGAAGATCATTTAAGCTAAATCAAAACGCAGCCTCAGTTGTATAATAGAAGCCGCACAAGGAGTCTAAGGAGTTGAAAGTACAAAGTTTATCACGGATCCTCAATGCGTATATCGCCTTGACGAAAAACGAACCGCCTCAAGAGTTGTCTAATTTAATGAGTTGAGTGACTGAACACAGAACAAACTTGGCGACTCATGACACGCTCCATTCCATCTACAACAAGTGATACATGGGACCTCTTTAAAAGTGGAATTAGATTATACGTTGAGATTCTTGAGGACCAATGATTTCCACCTCGAGTATCGGCATGAACCGAAGGGCTTGGTCGTCAAAATCACTACTTTAAGTCACCTTGGAATTTTTTGTACCATGCACAAGAATTCGGAACCCCAGCAACTGAAAATAAGATGGCCTTCAATCCCACTATCATTTGTGCTGCAAAAAAGCTGGGATAAGTAAGGATGTAAATGACACGGCCCTAAACATATTCCAACAGTAGGGTACATTTAGATGAGATTCTCTCCTAACGCAACGCAAAATCAGTAAGAAGTGTGTGGCTAATTTCTGTAAAATTCTCAATCTCCATTCTTCTCATAACTCTGGCCAACCGCTCCGTCGCAAATGGCATCAATTTTGTTATGTTTTTATACAGTACACGGCATTTAAAAAGGAAAAAAGGTGGAGTTTCATAGAAAATGATCGTTCTAGTGCAGTGATCCCTTAATTCATATGCAGTTGGCCGAAGCCTCAGGTTATTGTTCTTCACTGGTACCTTACAGTTCAACAACAACACAGAAAACCCTTGGTGATACTTTCGGTGAAGTCACAATTCCAAGACCAACTTATGTGGTCTGCGCACAAGTACACTTCTGGAGGTCAAATGCTCTCCCATTTGCCAGAGCACGTCAATAGCAACACATTCTGCCCGGCTTGTCAGGTACACATTCACAATGCTCAGTTTGTCTTCCCAATCAATATGTTGAAGTTCATTTTATCAGCTGAACCGAAAATAGACAGGAAAGTGACCCATAAATTGAAGTAGCACGTCATCATCATCATCATCATCCTCAAAGACATCAACATCAAGCTGACACTTATGCTTCACCGCCGTACAACCATAAGTTTTGTCTAGTTATATATATATATATATATATATATGATTGTATTAAAAGCCCTACAGAGAGGAGAAGAGAAAAGGAGTGGTTGAGGGAGGGGACCTGGTGCTGGACTATATCAAGCATAATGAGGTGCCTACACCTCCAACCGCTCAACCAGACAATCTGGAAAGAAACGGACAGCAAGAACGCCACTGACATCGATCAGCCGCTATTTCTTGCAACGTCTCCAGCCAAGCACAGACGGGGTCACGAGGATCCCATCCTGGGAGGCGTACAACACCAACAACACCCAAACTCTTCGTGATCTCTTTCACGCCTTTCTGCCAAGTCATGTGCTGTCCACCTCGCGCTTTGTGCCATCCTGAAGGAGGCACGGAGAACAACACTCGTCTCGGTAGACGGTGTTTCGGCATGCGTAGCACATGACCGAGCCATCGCAGTCGATGATGCTGGATATTTTCCCGGACTGAGGTGCCTGCAGAACAACCAAATACCCGTTTTCTAATCGCCTCGTTACTGACACGCTGACGCCATCCACAACCAGCCACGCTTCTGAGGCATCGGTGGTCGAAAACCTGAAGATGTAGCCTGGTACACGCTACCCTCAAGATCTAGTGATATGTATTTTTGACGCCACAAGCGACTCCAATTAGCGAACGTGATTCGAGCCTTTGAGATTCTTGCACTGACTTCATCAGACACACTTCCGTCAGAGCTAATACAACTACCGAGTTACATAAAGTTTTCCACAATCTCCAGTGGTTCTCCTTGAATTGTAAGGGATATGTTCACAGGTGGCACGTTCTGAAGCAGGGCTTTGCACTTTGAAGGTGCAAGGCGCATGCCAAAAATGGTATGATGGCGGTCAGTTTATTCGACAGGGTTTGTGCTTCGCTATGGTCTTCAAAGATGAGAGCGATGTCATCTGCGTACTCCAGATCGACAAGGCTCTCGCCAGCAACAATTTGGACACCGGGGTTTTGAAAACCGTCCAGTGTTCGCCTCATTACTTCATCAATGACGAAGTTAGACAAGAATGGGGAGAGTGGATATCCTTGTCCGACACCACTTTTTATAGGGAAACTTTTGGAGAGCTCACCATACACCCTCAATTCCCGGAAGTATGTGAATATAGGGATCAGATTATGTTTACAAAGTTGCATAAGCAATTGTGGCTAACAGCACTGATCGATCGACCGAATCAAAAGCACCCTTGAAGTCAAGGAATATCAGGATTTTGGGTCGTCTGTACATGTGGCTTTGCTCTAACACTTGACGGAGTGTGAACATGTGGTCGACGCAGCCTATACTCAGTCGAAATCTCGCCTGATTCTCACGAGTCAAAGCTTCGCGTTCAAGTGCGCTAATTATTCTCATGGAGTATCTGTTTAATACCTGCATGATAAAACACGCACTCCTGCTTAGTTATGTCGGCAGACCGTGACAAAACATCAGAGTAGTGAAAAACCAATCCCCTTAATATTTACGAACTACACTCATTTGAAAATCGGTTTGGTTTTAACGAGATATTCAACTGAATCCTAGCTGAGTCTCTCATCCTAAGAAGGGTGAAACCGATCCTCAGCTGTCAAAGAGCCGGCAGTAGCCATGAAAGTAACGGGTAGAGGCCCTTAATTGGAACTGAATTGTTTTTGTTGGAGAATAAGTAACAATAAGCCGTTCCTTCCAACTGTGTGATAACAAGTCAAGCGCTGAGTAATTGCAGAAAATAACTTTTTGAATTCGAGAATTCCACTCATTTGCAACCTAAGTTGTTCTTGATAGTTGTGAGCTATCGAAGAGTATTCAGTAACCGCCAGATCTCGAATATCGTACCAACTAAAACCAGAAGCGGCCTTTTTGCATAAAAAACGGTTGGGGAAAGGAGAGCGATTCAGCTACATTCGGTTATCTATAAAAACCTACATGATTTTCAAATGGATGTACTTCACGAATTGGGTAAAATTTGTTTTTAAGTAGAACACAAGGTTGAAGAAAACTGGGGGATTGCACCCACCTGATGAGCCTCGATAATAGCGAAATCTGTCGTAGACTGCCGGCGAATTTTCAGCAGTCTTATGAGTAGAGTCCCTTGAGGAGTATTTCCTGTTTTCCAACAGTTCATCACAATTCAGAAAGAGCACAAGCTTCTTCCCGAACGGAGTTTGAGCAAGCACTTTTCTACCTGTTGTTTAAAACAAATATAACTTGCCTCACTGGCTGCAGACTATTTTAACCCACAGTAGAATCCGACACCCACAAGTGATCATACACCGAATAGATCCTGTTCTAATTCATAAAAATTACTAGTCGAATGGCATCACAATCCATTACTTTATGCCTATTTAGTGTCCTACTGTTTTTGGGAAAGCACGACATTCTCCTTGTGAACCAAGACCTGCTAACGAATATGTGGTTGGATCTACGGAAGCTCGTTCAGGAGCTTTGTTCACCATGTGAGCCCGGAGAATGGTTACACTAACATTTAGTTTGCCGTCCCAAATCGTTGTCCTCAGAACTACGTCTCTACTGACCAGATATTGCCGGAAATGGATTTCATCTGGAAGCTTTGATTTCTTCCGTTCCTGATTACTGTCATACTAATGCAACTTGTGTACCTGATATTTTCGAAGCCGCAATACTGACCTGGCCAGCATAGTGTTCCATCTTCTTCCTGTGAGTCTAAAAAGATAGTTGGTTGCCTTCCTGATCCTCCTCGTCCTCATATTTCGATTTTGCTTAGCATAGTCGGGTGCGTACAAACGGACGGACATTTCGCAAATTCACCTAGTGATCGTAATTCGATGTATAAGTTCTAATGACCAAGTAGTTCAGAGGCATATACCATACATTTGGAAACTCATGTTCCGCGTACACGTGTAGTCATTCTGTTTTGGAAATGACAAAAAGAAAGTATCGATCGGTTGGAGAAAATAAAAGTAACCAGCTGTGTCTCATAGAAAAGGTGGAAGTAGGACCGTGTTGTAGTTCCTCAACAGATTTTTCGAGGTCCTTTCTCACTGTGACAGTTCAGTGGCTTGGATTTCTACGCAGCATGTGCAAATTAGCAACCCGGCAAATCGCACCAGTCGGGGGGATGTGGGCTTCTGACTTGCTCGATTCGCATCTCCTGAGTAGCTTCCGATGGATACTACATCAGGTTCCATTATGTCCCCCGGTTCGGATCTATTGGATATCTCTTTCTGGTTGCTGTATTGTTCACATGGGTCACCGCAAATAGCACAGGTTGGGCGTCCTCCAGAGGCACTTAGGTTTGCCCTGACCAACTCAGCTCGTCGATATATGAGATCCAGATTGGTGTTGCGCTTGTTGATTACAGGTGAAAGCGTCTTCTGTAAATCCGGTCTGTCATGAGCCGAAGGTGTTGTACGAGCGTCGTTTGGGGACATCAGGTCATTATCCTTCCCGTCGGCCTGCCTCGCAACCATTTCAATCGGGACAACAGACAAACCAATCAGTCGTGGATAGCAGGAAGCGTACTTTGGAACACAGAAGTATTGATGAATTGGACGATGGAGTTCGAGGCAATTCAGACTGTGATAAAAAACGGGGAAAGTATGCTGAAAATGGACCACTGGATATCCTTGTGTTTAGTTCAGCATACAGCAGATAAGTGAACTGATCGAAAGTGAGTTGGAGCAGCAATTCTGACTTAAAATGTCTCGAATACACAAACGAAACCTTGTACGTTTGTGAGGAGACCTACGAGGGATACTGTACTCCAAGTTCCAATAGATCATACGTTTTTCTCGTTTGGTAGTAAGGGTCCATACCAAACTGCGGACGACTGTCTTCCCAATAGCGGAAGGAAGTAGCTGTAACTGATTTGGAAAGACAAACTAACTTACGAGAGCCTAGCAAGGTATGAACGTAAAAGATGAGTAATTCAGTCACACAAGATAGTGGGACCCATCTTCCTCACAACACCAGCACATATGTGGCGACAGTGATGTCAAAAAAACTGCTTAGTGTCAGTCATTTTTGCGTTCAATGCCGTCCAGTGGCTTCTCAAAAATCTGACGCCGTCGAGACGATACAATTCCATTCGTCTTCTGGGATGTTCGCTCGTTAGGGCGAGAAATGTGGTTATTTTAAGGTGTAATGGAAAAGTTGACTGAGAAAACTTCGCTCCACTATATGACTTGGTTGGCTCCTCACAGCAATTGTGTTGGCGGAGTCAAAACCGGTAAGGGTTTGACAGTAGTATGGGGAAATTTTGAAATTCGCCCGTTCAAATTTCTCACTAAGTTCGCACGTAAGCTGCGCGTTGCTGGTGATTTCCAACGAGGATGAAAGAGTCGTACAGAGATTATCGGTCTTTCAAAATAGGTTGAGCTCACCTGTGGGACGAAAGTCGTCTGAAGTTTCAAGGTCTTCCCACCAAACTGCAAGTAATCTGCTCACAACGCTGTACGAGCCTTCCGCAAGAGGAGGCGTTACTCGAGAAGCCACTCGACACGTGGTGTAAAACGCGTGAATGAAGAATAAGTGGCGCTATATCCCGCCTAATTTCGAGCTACTTACACTGTTGGTCAGCAATTTTTTACTGAACTGCTGGAACAGCTGCATTTGTGGTCCTCGCTTTCCCAGAATGACTCAAAGCTTCTTTGTAAGTGGATAAATTTTGGGGTTGTATTGATTCTAGGACACAAATTATTAGATAGACGTAAAGACAAGCGCACTTAATACGACTGAGTCGAAACTTCGGTGACACCTGTCAGTCGCATGCCATCAGCCTACGCTGAGAACAACTAAGCGAAGGAAATGCCGTCAGCACTGCTTGAAGTTTCTGCGAAGTCTGACCTCGCTGCAGTAAGAGTGGCTGCTTACACTTTGGGATTCCAGGTTTCTCCGGTCGGTTTCTCAAAAAAACCTTTCTAATTTTCCTTAGTCGAATTCCAGTCGTCGTTGTAGGAAACGGGTGGCAGTTCTAAATTCATCAGTGAGAATAAATGATGAACCCTGATTACCCCCAGAAAGCGGGGGGAATTAGGACAGTTGCATTCCAGTTTTTACCGGGAGGGGTCCGTGGATGGCACCAGCAGATATAGCCTCGATAACCGAGTGGCAACGAACCATATCATCAACAACAATCTTGACGTCATTTGACACCCTCTGAGGTGATGAGCAAAATCATCACAAGACCTAATCAGGCGAAGGTTAAAATTAACAACAATGATGAGATGAAGAGTTCACCGTACACGGAGTCACTCGCCAAATGTTGAATAATATAATAAAATTCACGACAAAGCTTTCTCCGAAGGACTTGGAAAAAGTAGCTGTATAATCGTGTTATTTCATTTATTCAGTCTTCGAAAACAATGACACTAAAGTTCAATCCAGTCCCCCTTGGTGTTCATGCATGAGAAGACGTCTCTACAAATATTAAACTCGCATTTGAGTCTGTTCTTCAGACTGAGATTCTGTGACATCCCTAACGCCATAACAACTGGTAAAAGGTTCATCTTACCCTGAACATTAATGATGATCCAAGTACGTAGGTAACAAGACAGAACTAACGTGATTCAACCAGAAGAATTACTGGTATATTGTCCAACTCTGATGCGACAAAGCTCCGAATCTGACAGGCCACATAAATCCGGTCAGAGTTCTGGTCAATCTTACGTGATTTTGAGACTCTGTCACACAAATGCAGCATAAAAAGAAAAACGCTACGTTCCACACGTTCTTCGACTGGATAGACCGGTAGGCGTTCAAGCTAAACTAGGTTGTGCACGTGCGTGGAAGATGCAAAATCAATGAAATACGACCAACAAAACAGATCTGCGGTAACTGATGGCTGACCAGTGGACTTGGTTTGCGAACTGGCCATTTGTCGAAAAGAGTTGGATTACGTGCAATATAAATCCAGCCATGATCAGATCGGCACACTGTGTTTGGTCGCTACATCCATTCGATATGATAAGCATTTAAGTAATGGTACTTTACCATGATCGCACACATTTAGAACGAAGACGAATCAAAATATGCGCTAAGTGAAAACCAGGTTTCCCAGTAGTTCGCCACTGTTACAGGTTTTGCAAACAATGGCCGTTCTCTCCCGTTTGCTATTCACTTCATTTGCTCCCAGTGTGAAATGCGACTAATGGGTTTTCGATATATGACAGCCATGCTCTACTGGTGGATACAAGTCTATCGCCAAATTATGTCAACTTGCGCTCGCCTTTCGTCTTGAAAAACCAAGAGAAATGGTGTGCATGTGGTGGCGGACCCAACCAGCTCTACTCGGACTTAATTATTTGCACTAGTAGCCATGTGAACCAATCGTTGGATGTCTACAAGTCAACGTATTTGGTCAACGCTAAAGCACACGTTCATGTGCAAGGAGTAACCCCAATATCATTGGTCTGGCTAACCGCCATTTGCGTGGCCAAGTGTGAAGTGGCCCAACTTAAACAGGAAACGAATTTTTATAGCCTCTGATCATTTGAGACTTCGCCAATCTTTGAATGTTTAACGGAGGGCTGTTCCCATGCGATACGATACATGCCTGCCACATCTGCTGCTAACTCCACCGAGGAACTGATAGTAGTGTGAGGTGATTTTGGAGTTTTCAATAGATATTTCGTCATGTAAGTGAAGTTAA
The DNA here is from genome assembly GCF_000715545.1 of Opisthorchis viverrini. Classification (NCBI taxonomy): domain Eukaryota; kingdom Metazoa; phylum Platyhelminthes; class Trematoda; order Opisthorchiida; family Opisthorchiidae; genus Opisthorchis; species Opisthorchis viverrini. The sequence goes on from NW_008751670.1 coordinate 904,231, forward strand.
TCTATGTCCTGAAGCTGAGAAGCACTGTACTGCTGTATCACCCTTATGGAAATCCACTAACAGTGCACATGTCACGAAACCCCACGTAGTCTCAAACCTACGGCCTTCCAGCTAGTAGTTTGAACCGTTCGATCACAAGCGGTTGATCAACAGTGTGAGTGATCCATGAGAAGCTCAGCTGAAGAATGACGTGCGAAACTTCTAACTGAGAGGTCATCATTCGAGGAGCCGGTTATTACGTGACCGCCTGATGTGGTTTCGGGTGAGTGGTGCCATATCCCAGGTGGGAGATTATCGCACTGCTGATCGTGACCGAACTACTAGTCAGGAGGTCCTGACGGGCTCGAAACTCCATAGGTTTTCGTGAGATCTGCACTGCCGATGATTCCCTCGGCAAAGATGAAACAGCTGTACAGTGCTTCTCTGATTTTCAGCATAGATCGGCTTCACTTGAAAATCTCGAGTTGTTATTTCTCTATATCTGTTGCGTTGTGCACTTTTGGATTTAAAAGATGTGAATAAAATACGTATTTAACTTCCCGAAAAGCTGCTGTTTTTGCCAAACTATACAGACACGGACACCGTGCACACAACAACCAATTGCAAACTAAAGTACCAACTGTTGCTACCTGCAATAGGCGGCCCATTTGCACTTTCGACACCGCTCCAGGGTCTGAGTACCACAAAAAGAACACTGAAGTCCGGAATTCGACGAGTCATCCTCCTCCTGATCGGAGGAAACCGTACGATGTCGGCTAAGTTTGATGGTCTCTTCTGAAGCGGGCGGCGAATCCGTTGTAGCCATGCTATTTAGGTTCCATCGTTCCTTGTGTTTGTTCGGCACAGAGGAGGGTGAGGATGAATTTGGGTGGATAACCGTTTCACCATCCTGAAACAATTAGCATTAGACCAATAAAAGATTTTCCCAACATCGACGCAAAGTTCCGCGTTATTATTGAGAACCACAAACCAACATCGCCGCGTCATACAACTGTTACTTGCGAAGCGGAGTCAGTTGATAAGAGAAGCCTCAACCGACTGACTGAGTCACTTTCTACTGAACCAGTCACTACTACATTGGGCCTGATCGATTTCAACTCTATCAGATCCATCTTTTGACATTCCAATCCACCTCATTTTCGCTGCTCAAATTTCGTCCTGTCTATCTACAGTTGAACTCCAAGACTGTTTTAAATACAGTCTACCAACAAACAAAAGCATACAACGTCAGTCAGTACTTCAGCGTTTTGATGTAGATATCCCCAATTTCCGTACTGCAAAGTCTAGCGTTGAAGTTAGTATGATATTGAAAATAAAACGACCAGTAGAAACATGCATAATTGCAGGCGAACTCAGAATGTTAATACTATCTGAATGATTAGATTTTTGCATTCGAATGCAAGTAGTCAATTCTGTTAGCCATGTAACTCTACCTGTAGAAATGGCAACCTTGAAGTGCTCCACTCACAAAAAGAGGATCACTGTGAACGAAGACGTACAACTCAAAGCAGTGGTGCTCCGACGGTGGTTCATAACCTCAAACTGAGGACGGAGATGCAACTCTGTTTATGATTAGTTTAAATGCTATGCTAACTATTCATATGTCCCAATAACTACCGTTTCCGTTCTTGACAGATTCCGGATGTGGCCGAGAGTTTGGACAAATAAATCCATTCCAAAATGCTATACCGCTTCCAGAATCACCCAATTTACAGTATTCTTATTCTTATTCTTATTCCGAGCAACTTGAGTATGGAGACGCCTTTTTGAAAGGACCTCAGTGGAAGTGTAAGCAACACCGTTCCATCGGCTACATGTTGGCCAGGTACAGTCATCCTCTCATGATTCATTTAGTGAGGCGGAGTTGAATTCCCCGATACTTTGAAAACAGTCATTTCTGGCAAGGCTTCCAAGGTATTGCCTATGGCCCAACCAAATCGGAGGAGCCGACGAAATCCCACNGGCCCAACCAAATCGGAAGAGTCGACGATTTCCCAACCAGCTGCTCTATTCACGTGCACCTTGACAGGGTTTTCTCTCAGAAGCAGAAAATCAAAAGTCTGCACGCTTCCCTATTTACGTCATTAGTTTGTTGCCGCTTGTTTCTTCCCACACATCTATCTTTGAAGAAATGCGGCACTCCGTACTCTTTATCCTGCCATTCTCAAAGAGCCCCACTCACTGACTGAGCGACGAGCATGAACAACCCATCACGCACTGAACAGATTCCCAAACAGGGCACATCGACTATAACTGCGTTCAACCATGTTCATCTTATTTAGTCTTTCCTCAAACGATCGAAACCACCGGCACTTCCTATTCTCCCTCGTTCGGCTATTTGAATTAGTTTGGGAACAACCACTCCTGGTCTGCTTATAACCAATTTTTCGCGATTCATGCCGCTAGAAAGGTTGATTTCCTATTTCGGGCTCGCAAATGCATTGGCCTCTGTTCTTTTTCGTGAATATCAACTTTGTCCTATTTTTAAATACTGCTAAAACGTGTAAGAGCGGGGTCCATTGGTCCTACACTAGCCTACTCGACTTGCCTGGCCACTACGGCTTATCTAATCGACAAGTCACGAAACTTCCCTTCTTCGAGAAGTGTTTTGCTTGAGCGTTACTATCTCGGAAAAGGCTCACCAGAGTTAGCATCTTCCTATCTCTCACCTTTTAGATGTCCTATCCACCTATTCGATTCTAATCAATCCAGAACAATTTGTCCGTGGAACTTCCCGCACTTTTCACTTCCCAAACTCTTTCAATCTTTTCAGGGTTCAGTTATTCTGCCCATTCGTGTTCATCATTGTGAGAGGTCTTCAATCAAGGACTGTCTTCATCTGTGATCCACTTTCGTGCACAATGAAAAACCCATTTTGGATAGGGTATGCGATTTCCCGACTATTAAAGACTTGGAACTCCTTACAAACAGACCAAAACTTATGAGCAGTCATGGGATTGGATGAAAATGCAATATACCTGTTGGGATTCAAAACAACAAAACTATACGAAGTCACTCGTATAGTGTTGCTTATTACTTCAAACTGTATTGAAAAAGTAATTTCCAGCTATCTGTGTTCCACATCATTCCAAACCAGAACTCAAAGGTGGCGCTAGCACCAGTAGACATGCTTACGAGCCTGGTGTATTGATTCTTATTCTGATAGGTTTATTCGTAGTAGTAAAAAGACCGTAGTATATTCAATTCACAGACATCCTCCTCATAAACAAGATATGACTCCGATTAGTGGGTGGCATTCTACGCTTAAAAATGCGAAGCCAAGGTAGAATGTGGAACAAAACGCTTGGCATTAAAGGGCGACTGAAAAGGAAGTTCATCAGTGTCACTGAAGTGAGATGACGTTCATATGGAAAATGCGAGTGTACCCCAACACACATAAAATGACGTCAGACCTAACAACTACCACTGAAAGAAACCAGCCTAGTGAACGTGCGAACATGAAATCCTAAGGGAAGTCATGAGGCAAACTTCGATATCTCATCCGATCGCATTACTGAGGAGTAGAATAATCGTAGACCACCTGTATGATACGGTAAACGAAATCTTTTGAAACTGAACAAAACGATGGAAAGAACACTCTGAACAGTACTACTATTCCTTTCTTTTCTCCGGATCACAAGGGCTCAAAAAGGCGTATACACTGGGCTGCATGCGTTGTGAAGGAGAATGGTGGGAGAGACATGCAAAAAACAAGAGTCAGTTATGGTGCGGAAAATACAGCTTCAAAATGACGTCCCAAAAATAGTGAGAAAGACTTGCATTGTGAAAATGCAGTGGTAAGGAGGTTTTAAGCTAAAGTGAAACTGGAATGATGAACCATGAAATCACAGTTATATGCGCGTGTTGGTCGGCAGGCGTGTGTCTGTTCAGGAAACAACGGCAAAACAAGGCTTAGGTGGTTGGTGGTGGTAAACTCAGACTGATGTGGTCATCTGGCCACCAATACAAAGCAAACGTCGAGTGGGCAACGGCCATGGGCCTGGCAACTGATCAACGGCAGTGGATGTCGTCCCATTTTTCACTGTCGAACTCTCAGCCGGCCATTCGGCTTTGCAGACTGTACGTAAGAACTGATTAAGTCGAGAAACAAGAACTGTGTTAGCCGCCTTGAGAAGAGGTCGATGAGATACCGAGAGAGCGCTCGTGACAGACGATTCAGTCATTTGTGCACAAACCGCACGTAGAAGGGAGCCACTGAAAATAGGTAAACCCAAGTTTAATGTGATAAAGTAGACAGGTAACGCATTTTTTACAAGCTCGATCAGTTCAGACTCGGATAGGACACAATAGGGATGAGAATGTGCCGGTTCTTGGTCGTTTTGAAGCATGCTAGGTGGAATTGTGGGATCGGAAAACGAGTCAAAGGAGTCATCGGTTTCTTGTGCTTGACCTGGTTCACATGAAGATGGGGCGAGCACAGTTATGTAGCCTGTGAGTGAACATAAGTCCAAGTGCTTGGATAGCCGACGAACAAAAGCAGGTACAGGGGAAGAATCGTTTTGTGAGTATATGATATGTTTGGATAGGGGAAGTGGAATGAAACGTTGATAAAGTTTCAAGTCTTCCGTGTATATATCGCATGCCTGAAAGATAGAAAGCAAGAAAATTAATCAATCAGGTAACTAGTGGAACGTTGAGGCAAATAATGACGTCTTTCTAATCAGCACTGCTAAAAAATGTACAGTTGAAAAGAATGAGACTCAAAGTCACGAGTATACTAAACGGATATGAGGAAAAGCTAAGGCAAACAACCAATCTTGACCAGAAATCCTCTCACAAATCTACCCGACTGGTCTCAGGAAAGTTTACATCTATCCGAAGTCATTGTCAAGTTATGCAGCAAAGCCTGTTTCTTTTTAGACAAAGAGCCAACTCCGGAATGCCATGCGGGAGATTCTTCACAGTGTTATACCGTGATTGGGTGAGTGGGAATTGTACAACCAGTCTGCACTTGGTTGGTCCCACGAAGTTGAGACTCCATTGCACTGTGTTATGACTTCAACCTTCCCATAGTCCTATTGAGGCCGTCGCGAAATGAGTCCCGCATTTACTGCAGTGAAAGTGATTTACGCTCATGTGATCTACACTGTTCCACCTCTACAAGCAGAGGAATTAATAAGTGCATTATCGTAACACGCAATCTTTTTCAAGCGGTGTCCTCTATGGTATCAGCCTATCGTACTCGACCAGTTCCAGCGGCGTTTGCTACATGAGTTCTCCTGGGCAGTGGCTTTCGTAAATCACCGGTGGGTTGCTAGTAATCAGAATTTCGCTAACTTCTCTGAACAGACTAATGAGAGTCTCATAACCCGGGGCTACTTAGTTCGGCGTTTCGCTTCCGCAAGTGGGAGAACCGTAAAAAAATCACTTGTCAGAAGATATGTCATAACTTCGTGTCTAGCGGAAGTATGGCGACGGTGAGGCGAAGACCCACCAACGTCTGCTTCAAGCTTCCAGAAGTAGAGTATATGTTTTGGCGTTAGAACCTGTGCCCCAGACTAAAGTTCGAGGACCTCAACGTATGAATTTCTAAATCTGTTCGGAAGAATTCGGTTTACGAAACCCTTAGAGATCACAGTTATGTCCATACTGAGACACCTCAAGCGGGTTCGCGAGTAGGACGTGGGGAAAAACTGTTAAACATATGAATTACGCCTGCATCACATCTACAAACAAACCTTGTCGGGGAAACATTCGGATGCATTTCGGTCATACAACTGATAAAAAGTAGGTCGGGAGATGAATTAAAAAAGACAAACTTGTCTCACCTGGACAAGCACTGTAGACGATAAAAGCATATCGTTCACTGAGTTCAGCAGAATATTTGCATTCACCAAAATTGGGTCATGACCCCACGCAATGAGCATAAATCTTGATATCGGACTGAAACACTCGGGTAATCGATTTAGCCGAGACCCACGGGGTAACAGTAGTACGGGCAATACATCTTCCGAAGGACGCGGGTTCCCCGCAGTTTCCTGCGTATGCCCGGCCAAGTAGGATGCAAACAGGCGAAACCACGGTGAATTGGCTTCTGGTACTGGTGGGCCAATATGAACCGGCCAAGAGGCGTTTGATGCTTGTCGATCCTCATACGTCAAAGGGCTCAAACTAACAATGAGGTTGTAGTGCTTTTCCAGAATCCGTATTCGTGTAGCCGGACATAAACTCAAGAGAGAACCAACACGGATCAAATCTACACCGTAAAAGTCCGTTGAATCCAGCTTAGATTGTGCACGTAAGAAGTGAATGGCTTCGCGTAAATTAACGGCGTGCTCATAATACAGTTTGGCCTCGCCCTCATCAATTGAAGAGAGGTTATCTAACTCTACAAGAAACGACTCCAGTGCGTCGTCCGACAACTTCCCTACTTCATACATGGTGACTGCGTGTGGTTTGAGTCCCGTCGATAAGTTGCCCATCATCAGGTAAGCAGTCACTGTGGAGTCAAATATGAGTGCAAGTTTCTTCTTGGGAGGTCGCGCGCCATCAGGCGAGGCAGTGTACATGTTTGATTCGTAGTTTGGTGATGGATTCGGGTGTGAAGTAAGAGCTGGAGATGGGAACGATGACTTGTCCTCATCTGATGTCAGTGTCGAAACATTCAAGTTCCCCACTGCTGTCCGTTTGTAGGCGAAACCAAGCCTGCAAAACACCGACGCAGCCTGAGCCACCAAATTCACATCTATTTGTAAGCACTCTGCCAACTCTTTGATTGTGATCTTCTCATCTGCACTGACAAATATCTTGTACAGTAAATTCTCCCGGCTGTCGCCGTTCACGCGGTTCATGACAAATCCTTCCAATGTGGGGACGCCGATACAATCGTCTTCCTGAATTGGAACATCAATGTAAACCAGGCCACGACGATGTAACTGCTGCAACACAGAATCATCCATATCAGCAACTGGCAAACCAGAGGCACCATTAGCGTTGAGAAGACGTGCCGAATCGATGATGCGGTCAATCAGGTCTTTTTCCGCTTCTGTAGACTGTTCCATATCCTCCATAAGGACCGCACCCACGTGTACAATATACCACGGTTCGAAATGAATGTGGGCCACGGGTTCACACGGTAAAATATCGTATAGAATTTCATACAAATTGTTATCTTCATCAGGTCCGGCTGTGGTCAAGAAGCTCTTGTACGTATTGACAATATCAATGTACTGGTTTCGCCCGATACCCAAGAGACGGAGACAATCGGCGGCGGTAAAGTTTGGCAAACTGTCGTAGGAACGCTCAGCTCGAACCAGTTGAATTAACATATCACGATAGTAGGTGAATGGAGTAATGCGTAGGCCTGGGACAATTTTGTCTTGAAGATGGTAGGGGTAGAGCAGATATTCTTGCCGGCTGTAAGCAACTAGCTTTTCATAGTAATATTTTTCGCGCCTGATCACCTGAAAAGAATGTAATCAAGGTGAGGTAAAACAAAAACCCTGAATATCTTGCCTGTTGGACAATATTTCCTCTGTAGCGAAGTTGGTTTTGTAAACTGTAAGCCAAAATTTTATTGTCATACTCTTTTGGATCATCACTCAATAAAGTTCGCAATTTGGATGAAAGAGCGGGCCAGGGGATATTCGAGGCAATATGCGTCTCCAAGTCCATAGAGCCTGGTGAGCACATCAGTTGATGACTCCAGGGAGGTAATTAGGATACTCCCAGTCCGGTTGAAGGACTGGGATTAGCGGCTAAAAAGTAAGAGAACAAATTTGCCAACGTAAGAAAGGCTAATATTTATGGAACAACAATTAGGCTGAATTCCACATGAAGGAAAACCAATTACTTAACCTCTAGAGATTTTGGTCGCGAAGTGGACACAAAGTGTACTTCGACTTGGGTGTTCCCAGAAGCGGACACTGCTTGACGGAAGTCTGGATGTCCGACAGTCGATTCGAAATGCCGTGCAGCAGAAGGTACAACTGCGGTGTGGACGTGGATGACGAATCCCTCTCCAACTTACGAGGAGTGTATTACTTAGTCCAATTTTCGAAAGGTCAGTCACGACCAGAAGTTGCTGGTATTTAGATGTCCATGTGACATTACACTTAGGCACAAATTCACATGAACAGGGCAGCGACGGTTTAGCCGATAAAAGCTTTGGCTTCTCGGCTGAAAGCAGGACTGACAGTTAACATTGGGCAGATTCTCCAAAAACACACCATCGAAGCCTTTATCTTTCAATTACTTGCTACCTGATCGATAGCAATAGAGGTGTTGTGATCCGGAGAGAAGACAACTGGCGACAGGGTCCCAGTTTGACGATGACTTCGTCCGACGAATTGAAAGAAATGCTGTAACAACCGGCGTAAATAGGATAATTGATGTTGCTGTGTATCAGGCTTCTGACGCAGAGCTTCAACATCCAAACGTCAGCATCACTTCCCAGTGACGAGACAGTGTCTTCTACCGATGCAATAGTCGCATAGATACCGGAATTCAGCTGTAGGTCAGCATTCGACCACACATTCGATGCATGGTGTACACGCTGGGAAGATACCTTTCAGAAACCTTTCAAAGAGACGACACAGGAAAAGCCTATCTAACGTCCGGAAACTTGATAATGTTGAAAACGAACGTTTTGTGAACTTCATCCTTTCGCGGTAGCTGAAAGATATGGACCTTAAGCATACGGCAAACCAGACTCGTGACATTTCCAGTGAACAACCTACCTTGTTGAATGTTTGGCACAACTGTCTAAAGTAACCCTAGCGTGATTCGGACGACCACGTTAATTTTTCAGGTATTGTGAACAGTGAGTACGAACATTTTTAGCTACAGTCACTAAAACAGGGCCGATGCAAATGCCTGATTTTAGTTGCTGGTCTTCAGTTCTCCAAGAGGCAGACGTTCACACACAGTTGCTATTCAAAGTCGGACAGCAAGAGGCATGTATAAAGGGACTCGCAACCGAATACCAACGTTTATCAATCTTAAACGAGATAGTGCAACGTTACAACAACCATCAGAACAACCCACATCAATTCCTCCTACCACCAAAACGCACTTCCGTTGGCTCTGAAAAGAGGCCTCTCACAGCCTACTGGTCAGGTTAGAAGTGGTACGATTCACATTTTCGTTTCCGAAAACATTTTGCCCTAGGTTCAGTCAGCAGGGCCGCAAATTAAACTTACCGCCTTCCTAGGGCCAACACTGCCAACATACAAAGAAGAGCGCACGCATTCCTCCTCGGGATACTCTCTGGAGGAAGCGGTCACGGAAACATCCACATTTGTACCCGACACATTCAAAGTTGACTTTTCATCTTGGGGAGAATACAAAACAGTTTTCACTAACCATATCTCAGTTCACTGGAGGCGTTTCGGACACGACGGTGAGCACACGTTTCACGTGGGAATTAAGTGCAAAGCTCGTGGTGTTTACCAGCGACCACTGTGCTAAAATGCATCACCTTATGCACCGTGTAACTAACTTACAAGGCATCTTTCAAAGGTATATAATTTTATCGACTACCTCACTGTGAACCTACTTGGGCTTGATTGAATATAGAAAATCGATGCTTCCGGCGTTCCTTTGGCAACTCTGTAGTAGTTAACATCACAGACGCTGAAAAACACTCCATATACGATTTTCTGACAAGACCTAGCAATGCTTTTCAAAATGATATTGGATTTTTCACTAAATTCAAGACCAGTCTCCAGGTACATTCGGATGGGCGAACCGAATTCCAAGCGAAAGTCTCGAGTCTCGCAACAAGGCAAGCGGGATCAGAACGTCTTCGACAACCCGGGGTTAGCCAGCCTGTCAACTGCCCACTGTGGGTGGCCTCTACTGCTGTCGTCGAGAAAACGAATGGCGCAGTTTGTGTGTGTACTCACTGCTCCAGTATCCACTACCTGTGCCAGATTTATTTGCGAGGCTACGTAGTGGAACATGCTTTCCGAAGCTTGGTCTTGCTGACGTTTACCTCTGACTAGGAGTCAAAAATGATTCCGAAGAACTATTGTCAATGAACGCACACCCCAGTTTAGTTCAACCTAACCGCCTGCCACTTGATGTAGGGTCGCACCAGTCATATTCCAGCAGAAAATAGACGCAACGCTCGCCGGCTGAAAAGAAGCTGGCATTCACTTAGATGACACCAGTCACTGGTTCCACACAGCGCGAACTTCTTCGTAGTTTACCTTGTGTTTCCTATCGAATTCGGGGTTATGGTTCACATTACCGTGCGGATAAGGGTGCACTTTTCCTGATCCATAGATTATTTCTGCTGTACAATTGATGGCATCTGAGGGATCTATCAGCCCTACAATCCTTTCTGATCAGCTATTACAGTGCATTTTTGTCAAAAATGCATTTTGTCGTCATCCACTAAACCATCTTTCAAAAGAGACGTGCCGTTGGACTGTCACACGAATACCCGACCTAAAGCTGTCACCTTGACGTGGTGGTCAGGCTTGAATGCTGCAATGATCTCGCGGGCTACACTGGCTGAAACGTCGTTCAACAAGGTGCAACCACGCCAGGAAGGCCAAAAGGGAGCAGTCAGACCAAGAGCGGCGAGATCCCGTACTAAGAGTAATCGTGCTACGAGGCGGTCTGGGGGTAAAGTCATACTGTCCTCTGCGACAGTGTGAAGGCAGTAAGGTGTTTCCCCCAGGCGACCAGCATGTCCGTATTTATGGAAGCAGCGATGCTCACTTCCCCGAGAAAGGACGGGGGGCGAATTCCAGCGGAATGGAGCGACGGCGATTGGCATATCCCAAAAGGATGCAAGAACACCGCGCAAGAACTCTAGGGGCATCAGCCTAGTAACTAGAGCTTCTAGGTTGTTCCCTGGTATTATCCTACGCAGGTTGATCTGTCATCAGGAGAGCCGGACTCAAGAAAATCAAACTGGGTTTTGTCCTGACTGGGATTGCATCGATCGTATCCTCACCTTGCTGCAAATGTTGGATCTGCGTCCCTCTTTCCGATGGCCGGCAATCGTCGTATTTCTCGACCCGCTGATTCCCAGAAACTGTGACAGTATCGGACGATAGGGGGTGTTCATTATGAATGGTACTCTCTAATGAGAGTTCTATATGCCTCCTCCCGTGGGCTCGTACGTGCTACGGCAAATTCTCACCTGAGTCTACCACATCTAGTACTGTCAGACAAGGCTGTCTTCTGTCACCCTTCCTCTCTAAATCCGTGCTCGATACGCACCTACCTCTAACACATCTCGGATCAAAGCACTCCGAAGCGTTCGCTTAAGAACAATGAGTACGCCGATGGTATTGTCCTCCTATGATCAGATACTTTGCAAATGAAAATTATTTTAAGCAACCTAAATAATTCTGCTGCACAGTTCGGTAAGCGCTTCCCAACTGTGAAGTGTAAAGTGCTACTGCAGGAATGGAGAGCATCAAATCCAGAGCTCAACCTTGCAGGTGAACCAATCGACGGAGTGAAAATTTTGTTTACCTGGGAGGCTGCATAAGCTCCAGTGGTCTGGCGAAAGACGAAATCAGTTCCACAAGTGGAAAGACCAGGGCAGCGTTTGCTAACCTACATTTGTGGCGCCGACGTCACATCAGCGCGATTGTAAAAGCTTGAGCGAAGAGTGCCTCGGTCTGAAGTGTCTTGCTTTATGGATCGGCGACTTGGTTTCTCGTGCAGATGATCTTCAAAGGCTCTCTGTATTTGGCCATCAGTGCCTCCGAAGCATTGTGCGAGTCTGATGGGTACACCAGATGGTTTTAGGGGAAGTTCATTCTCCCTGAAGGGTACGCTGGTCACATTCCACAGGTTACAATGGTTAGGTAATTTGCTTTGTATGTTACGGTACCGTTTGCCTCGTAGAGCCCTCCTCGCCCAGCTTTATGTCGGATGGAAACGAAGTAGGGACGGTCTGTCGACGAACTGAAAATGAGGCAAAGCCCCAACCAGTTAACTCAGTTGCTCTGGTAACTACCGTCTTTTCGAAATGAGGTCGCGGGATAGGACAAACCGGTGACCCTGACAGACATGGCGTGTCACGCATCCAATGACGGTCTTGTATCGAGCGGCAGCATCTCGAAACAAGAGCAGTGGGGATCACACAGTCTCAGCCTGAAAGGCGAGTACCACCGAGCAGCCCCCAAATGTTTACCAATTCCTTTCATATCCCTCTGCCAGGTCAGGGGTTGGCCCCTTCTATGATTCCGTTACTCTCAACTAGGCACGGAAAACAGCACTCTCTTCGATAAACGGTGGTTCGGCATACATAACCAACGCAGCTTTTCGTTTTGGATATATTCTTCAATGGAAATCCCCGCTGCACAACCGAAAACTCGCTAAGGATTCAGCGACGCCAACCCACATAGGCTATGGTTCTGAGACAACGGAAGTGAAACACCTGAAGACGTCTCAGTTTCGCCGCTCGAACAAGCCCGCAGTATACCCCGGTATATATGTCCCTTGATATTCAGAGATACACCACTTTGCCAACACTGATGTCTCAAATTGGCTAACGCGACCCGGGCCTCACAGATTCGTGCATTGACCTCATCTGCCACAAAACAATTAGAGTGGATACAGACTTCTAGATATGTAAAACACTCCACAACTTCCAGTACCTTACCCTGGACTGTAAGTGGCGTGTTCAATGACTGCACGTTCACGAGCATGGGTGCAAATTGCATACCAAAGGACAGTTCATCCCAAAATACCTGCGCCTCCTTTTCGAAAACGAGAACGATGTCGTCTTCATAGTCCGGATGGACAAGCTTTTCGTCAGACTATTTGAACACCAGCGTTCGCTTCATTACTTCATGTATTATGAAGGTAAATATGAATGGAGTAAGCACCTCTGACGGACACCGAAGATTTTAGAGAGCTCTTCGTATACTCTCACATACCCCAAAGTCGGAGAAAAGAAAGAACAGACTATGTTCACAAACATCCGCGACATTCCTTGAAGGGCACGTGTTAAGTAGAACAGACCAGTCAACCGAGTCGAATGTGCATTGGAAATCCAAGAATACTAAAATTACAGGTCGTTTGTACTTATGGCGTTGTTCTAGCACCTGTGAAGCTTTGGTCAACGCAACCCCCACCATTTCGGAATCCCGCTTACTGTGAGCCACCGTAAGGCAAAGAAGCACAAGTGACGCCAGCAATCTCGGGATTAAGCTGACCCCCCCCCCGTGGTTACCAAACTTCCTACAGGACATTTTTTTCACTATCACCGACTCTCTCCAGTTGTCTGGGACAGTTTCTTTTTTCTAAATGCAGGCAAACAGATCAGACAAGCGATGACTGAGGATTTCATCCCCATCGTTGAATAATACAGGTGGTAGGTCATTCGAACCAGAATCTCGGTGGCGCTTGACAGAACATATGCAGTCATAAACCTTCGAGGCCTTAGGTGGTTCCACGTCCATCGTCCAGGGTTCTACGTCAACTGTGGGCTCCAGATAAGTGGCAGCTGATGGTCACGATAACCGTTGTTCAAAGTATTCGGCCAGCCGGTCCAGGCGTCCCCCATTATTCAAGATGGTCATTCCATTCTGATTCTCGACAGTTTCACTCATGGGTGGTTTCCGGGAGCCGGTTGCAAGGATTAACTGAAATATTACTCAGGCGTTCCCGGCTTAGCCTTCCGGGTACACCACACTTCGCGGTCGGCACGCACACTCACTGTCACTTGACGCCTGTTAGTTCGTCGGGCCGAGTTATCTTCGGGACCGACTGAGAGATTTTTCCGAGATTTAGGCAGTGTATATGTTAGGTCTGATATCTAGTGCTTGAGTGGGTCTGGTAGCGTCATGCCACAAGTGAAACTCCCTGCACTATGCAAAGAGGTGGCGGTCTCGTCCCGTATGAATTCACGTATGATAGTGGAGCAGTTAGAATGGACTCCAGAAGACGATTCTGCTAAGTTCGTCTAACAATCGGATCTGCTACTCTCTCAGTTGCCAAGTTATTTATCCGAAACCTTGCGCGGCCCTGGGAAAAGAAGGGCAACGCACTGTGGACAAGCGCGTATTAGGAATGTACAAACGTGTTCCAAAACGAGCGGCGGTCAGTTATTGTCACATGGTCGTAGCCGGCGTGCTGTTTGAGGAGACCATGTAGCTAGATGACTTCCGTTACTTCGGAAGTTAGTACTGTATGAAAAAGTCTGCGGTCAGTACAAGGCTGAAGCAACCGTTCGCAGTGGTACGTACGTACTGATTCTAACCTATGTCGAGTACCTAATTGAGTCTCAGATGCGCTAATTTTTCCCACCTGTGAATTCAAGTCTCCGACAACCATAGCTATATCTAAGCTTTTAGGTCGCTGCAACACAGCATTCAAGGAGCCATGAAATCTGACTTTGATGACGGCTACAGTCGGTCGGGGCATAAGCGGACACGACAAAGGGAAAGTGATCAACTTCTCGCCTGTGAGACTTCTTCACGGACTTTGCCAGACGAGCCGCACAGATGCGACTACCAATCAGTCATACTAACATAAGGCTAATGCGTTCCGCAAGCTCCAGTGTCACCCCTTGAATTCTGAGAGGCATGCTCAAAGACTACGTCCTGAGGCGTAACTTTGCACCTTGTGGGCGCGATGCACAGTGAAGAACTGGATGACCTCGGTCAGCTTTTCCAGAAATAGTTGCGCCTCTTGCTCTTCTTCCAGATTGAAAGGGCTCTTGCTTGGTGAGATCTGAACAACAGGGTTTCGGAATCCTTCCAATGTTCGTCCGATTACTTCGTCAACTATGAGAGTGAAAAACTACAAATTGCACATATTGGGGGAATGAGAAATCGATGGTGGCTAAGACTAGGAATGGAGACTGCGGTGTAGACGCAGCAAAGATCAGCGGATATAACCCACCATCGGTATGCCGAAGGCTTACTGTACTAGCGAGACAAGGCAACAGGCAGATGTAATTATATCTGTAGTGGCTGATGACACAAAGGACACAAAACAGGATAAAAGGTCCCGAGGACTACGCTAGGGCTTATAAGAATAGTGTGGTGAGAAAGTCGCCTCATATTTGTATTACTGGGTGGGCAAGGAACCCGAAAAGGCGACGACGGCATCCTAGAAGCAGTACCACTGAGCATCGATCAAGCCGTTTGAATCTGGCGAGAATGTAGATACCTTTAGTGTCACAGTCCAGGAAGAGGATGAGTGGAGTGAGGTCAATAATTAGGACCATTACCATCACTGACAAAAAAACAAGGAAAACACTGATGATTCGTTACATCATAACCGTGTCAATTCGTTTGCCGAAAGCCTCATAATGGAAGGGAAACAGTTTGTGGTTGGCGTAGACTGCAGCAGACGTTCGACGTGCATTCTGTTTCCAGTCCAAGACAACCACCCAGTTGAGTCTCAACAGCGCTAAGCCAGAGTACACGCGTACACATATCCCTGACATGTGTGAGCCTTTGGCTCACTACAATAAGCCACTTAATGCATCGTATAAACTGCCTTTGAAAGCACCAGAGCTAGTATGTTGGGGCTTAAACAGGTACACTAAGCAGCCTCCGATTACCGGCACCTTTAAGGGATCTGGATATATTCACAGACATCACCAAACGAGCCACATAAACGATCATCAGTGAGCACTGAGGCAAACAGTAATCCTTCAATACGATGAGTTAAAATAACTCCGACCTTGGGAGAAACAACCGCGTACGGCTAATGGAACAAAACAGGTGAGCAGCCGAAAGCAAGATAAAACTGATGCGGGATTTCAAAAACCGTAGTCTGGTCTACAGTCATTAATTCAGAAGGACAGCACACGTTAGTAGAAGGCGAGTCCAGTGTACATGCAAGAAGAGCCTGTTGTTCAATGTGTTTCAGAAAGCCAATGGGAAAGGCCGCCAAACGAACTGAGCGGCGAGGTTTGAAAAACGGTGTCGAGGTAGACGGTGCCCGAGCTAACCGTAGATATTGCAGCCAGCAGCAATGGATATATCGGCCTTGAGAAACAGTCCTATGTAGATGTTAGTGAGAGCTGGATGAGGCGTAGAAGGACGATGATGTGGAACAGGAACAGGAAAGGGCACCAGCAGAAGACTGCTACAAGTGCCAACTAAGATAACCCAACTGAGGCACCACGCGACAAAAGATGTGGCGTAAGGTTGGTTGTAATTGTGCAATTCATGGTTTACGTGGGCTAGGGTTGTAATGACAATACCCCATCACATTTTTCCGGTTGATCCTCCCAGGCTGTCGATTTCGTGAGAACCGTCAACAGTACACACAATGTACCTAACGCCAAAACCCTGGTCAAATCATCATCAGCATCATCATTCTCAGGTGTAAGAACCGCATACTTGGCGTACAGTGGTTTTAGCTCCCACAGTTTCGTTCACCGATGATTTGGGGAGGTGGGGTAGGTAGCTGCGCATTGCAGGCGGGAGCTGAAACGTTAGTACGTAAATACAGCACCGCCAGTGGACTAGTTAGTGGAGGAAGTGGGAAGGGAGCTATGCATTGAAGGCAACAGCTTGGATGCATGAGTGCCACTGAGGGCGCGACTGGGACATTTCGGACAATGTCTCTAACCAATGATTAGGCACATCTCGGGGTCCCTATCCAGGAAGACGGCAATGACCAGCGCAGCTGAGTTTGCTGCGCTGGTTATACTTCGCTGCCAAGTCATTGCTTGACCGCCTCTGGCTCTCTTACACACTTCACGTGATTGCACGAAAAGAGCCCTTCGAGGAAGTCGGTTGACTGGCATTTAAAGTCTGTGCAACGGCAATAATCCGTGAGCTCGGTTGCTCCATGGACGCGACATCGGCAATTAGCATCCAGCGGCTACTGGAAGGCGACTGATTGCTGACAGTATACTCTTAGGCAATCAAAGCTGGCCATGATGCTAGGATGGAGGGCGGCCGCCATTTTGACCAATCACAGGCGAGTTAGGCCACATAACACACACATGTTTAATTGGGAGCGGTAGGGCTGTTTTGGCATAGGATTCGCTTACTGCCTCCCCTTTGAGGCTTCCTGATACAGCTTCAAAGTCGGACGTTAACTTGTATTAGGCTTGCTGGCTTGTGATCCAACCCCTTCAGCTTTGCATTTGAAATACCTGAACGAGTTGGGCCTTCCCGGGCAAAAGTGATAAAGATTTCGCAATCGCACCGGGGTGAAGTGCACCCTGAAGCAAAGCTAGACTCAGGGCGCCCTTGCAGGCATCACTTGTTTTGTGTGTCTGATCCTCCTGGCTTGGACAACTTGAGCCTCACATAGCGCTTTGCTCAGCTGGCGAGGGTTTGCCCGGGTACCCACTTGCGACAGCTCCCGCTGCCGCAATGAAACGGCGTTCTCCCACTGCAACATGGGTAAGTGGACGTAGTACGCCGGAAGGCAACAGATACACAGGGTTAACTCGTAAACAGCGGTACGCCGAGACACGGCAGGCCAATACAGGAAGGCAAAATCACTGCAGTGCAGAAACGCCGAAAATGAAATCGAAACTACGGGTGCAGGCCAGATACAAGAGTGCCAAAAGCTCAAGGACATATTAAGGGTGTTATAATTGGGCTACTGCTTGTCTGGGGCTCGTCGGAGATACAGTACATTTTCTATTGTGTTACACTACCTTCTCTGAAGGGACGTGCCGTTATTCCGTCGAACTGTTCCTCCATCTACACATTGCATTGACTCATCCATCCTTCCCGTGACCGGATAATGTCGTGCGACATTCGAAGCTACCACTGGAGCTGTTCGGTCATCATAGATGTATAACTTGCGGAGTAATCTGAACTTTGAAGGATTAACATTTGTTTACTCCCCAGATTCGGAGGACCACGTGGCTGCGTCTGTCGGATCTTTTCCCGCTGATCAACACAGCGAATACACCTATGGGTACTGACTGGACGACATAAGGTGCAGCTCAGTTGGTTGATGCGGGTTACAAACCGTCGCACCCAAACCATTTTCATGCCCTTCGCGGTGGGCCACTACATCAAAACACAATAAGTTTGAGGTGTTTGTATGTATAGAGGTGCATTCGCGCTTTGATGTGGCACGGTTTTCTCGGCGCTAGTCGCCTTTCATTCACGTACTTCAGCTCAAAAACATGGTGACAGTTTGGAATAGGTTTCGCGGAGCTATAAACAGAATGTGATATGTGCGCAACGATGTGTTCTCATTGGCCAGGTTCGCAGTCAGTATGACGCAATCGTGACAAACCGGGTGGTAGAAAATATTGTCATTACCGCATGCACCCTGATACGCCATTTTTCATTTGCGCATTCGCCAAAAGCCACAAGTGAATTCATATTCGTGCTCGGAACAGAAGACTGCTTATTTTCAAACACTACACAACAGTTATCATGAAGTATTCAAGGCTGTGTACTACCCACCATTCCGTTAAGCAAGCAGTACTTCAAATTTTCTGTGAGCAATTTGGAGGTGATTCAACTGGGGAAAGTTTCACATGGTCAGAAAAGTATCCTTTTTGGAAGTAGGTCTTGGAAGCAGCCAGCATTTACCAAAAATTTGTGAAACCAGTTATATAGTCTTACCAAAATTTTATTCTGGGCGTGCAACAATCCACACCATCACGAGTGGTACCTCTATTTCCTGCAAGTCACTATTTCTGCTATGCACCGCTAATCCTTCAAAGTTGAGTCGGTTGCTCTGTTCATCTAATCAGGAAGTATTTTCTTTCCGTATAATACGCAGTCGCCGATATCCGAAGGGTTGCCCTACGGTCCAAAATATGCATTATATCTATATCCGTTTATCCCGTACCAATCTGTGTATGTTCGATACATTGTACTGCTCCTACATTTTAATAGCTTTCAACGTCTGTCAGGGTTTAAGTGCAAACTGAGTTGTTCAAATTTTCAGACGAACTATGTAAACTTGACATGTGGCCTACTTGTCCGGTGCCTCAGTTTTCCGTTTCTCCTAGCAAATAGCATTCAGTTATTGCATGAGTGCACACCTTAGGCCTCCTAACAATATATGACCTTGAGAATTTTTGGGATCAAGCAGGCATAACGAGTCGTCGTCACTAGAATTGGTGCACCAGACTGCATATGCAGTTTTCGGAACACTTAACAGGGAAACTCGATACTTAGAAAGTATATCTTTCCGTGGAAGGGTGGCAGTCTAGGGGTAAAGTGTGATCAGATAAACTTAAACCTACTGGCCCGTTTCTTGTCCAACTTGTGGGCTAAACTCAGAGATAGACTTGCACGATCTTATTGAAAATTTTACCCCTGGAATGGGAACTGTCTGTTAAACTGTCTGAACACGCGATGCCCTCTCAGGACATGCGAAAAATTTCAGATTTTTGAGCATCTAACTCTGTTGATTATAAGCCTTTTCATCGGTTTTATTATTGTGCGTTAATTTTGTGCTCAATATGGTAAAACTTTACACTGTAAATCACGACGTCCGTAGGTGCTACCATTGGCTTGATACAACTGTTGATCTTGGTAAAGTTACTTCTCGTGCATGTCCATGTGCTCACCGAGCCTCCAAGATCTGATCCCCCACTTCATAATCCCAAGTTACGCTTTCCGAATCCCTGGCCATAAGCTCAAATGTCCAAAACCACCAAGCCCCTGCAGCGGTTTTCAGTTTTAGTTCATGCAGCTTATCCAGACCTGCCTCGACAGATGCACTGTTATAAGTCCTCATTTCCCAAAACCTACCAGGCGCTAGGCATATGGCTCTAATTTTGCGTCCCCCTCGTTGTGTTTTTGCCTGCCATCTCCGAATTCGAACCTTCTGATCTGACTTCAGCTCAATATGTTGCCCAAAATGCAGAGAAGTCCCTAATATCTACTAAATATTCCTGTGCACCAGCGCCGTTTTGGGCGTGTCCACATGTACACAGGAGAGTGCCCACTATTTATGAGACCGTCCGTTTTTCGCGCAAATTCTACTACTCGTAGATCCCACAAGACATGTTTTATTCAAATTGTAGCACTATGCTTACGCCCGACGGTATGTTACACATTATTTGGGGATAAGCGTTTATCCTTCCTTCGGTTTTGAAGCTCTTTCGCAGCAAATCCTAGTCTCAATCGAGCATGCTGCCTTGCATACAATGACGTAGCTGTTGGACTCTACACCGTTCTAATAATACTTCGCACTCATTTCATTTCAAGGTTAGTAATAAGATGTCCTGTGATGCGTAAATGACCAAAAGTGCAAACGTTGGTTAACTTGATCGCAAACGGCAGCGATACTTTTTCTTTGTTGAGAATTCAACGTGGTCCCCGTAGCCACTTTAAACCCTTCTGGCGCACAATCTAATCCACAACTCCAACTCTAACCCTTGCTACCACATGAATCGCGGTTGTGCCCACTGCAAAGACAGTGGCTCCTTTAGCTTTGATCACTCTATCTGGGGAAGTCAGTACCCCTAACGGTACTGATTCACAAAAAAGTGGTGTTTTATGAATATTTAATCAGCACCGGAAGCACATGTTTTCAGATACACGGTGATTTTGCCTATCGCAGTTTCGTTTCAGTGCATTGTGACTCCTCCCTCAAAACAAAGCAGCAGTCGAATCCCTAGACATGCCAGTCAGGATTGAGTGAGACCAATTTTAATGAGACACCATCTGGAGACATGTGACATCCTCCCATCAAACAAGGCCTCCGTGGGTCCTGAATGATCAATGGCTTTTTGTTTGCCAACAGTCCACGAAATTCCAGCATGCTAGAGGGGCCCAAGTTTATTCTGCCAACGACACATCCACACGGATAACCATAGTCCAGTAGTGAGACTAGTGGCAACGTTTTTCCCACGTAGAATTCACTTAATCCCATCCAAAATGAACAAGGGGCCGCGGTTTAGTTACACGAACCTGGGCGGGTCAAAAGTATCGAAGAACGGCACAAAGCATGATAAGCTTACATCTCGACAAGCACAGGCGAACGGAAACGGAAATACTCGTGAAAGGAAGAAGGCCCTTGCTGTGGAGTTATTTATTCGGAAATGCCAACTGACCGGTTACAGACCATTGAACAGGGAAGCAAAACACTAATCTGCATCTTAGTTCCAAAAACTGGACACAGATCTTCTCCCGAACGAGCCTTCTTAGAGATTCGATGCCTCCACCCATTCGTCGGTCAAATCCAAGCAAACGTTCCACAGTGGTCCCACGAATTCCGCAACAGAATTCCATTTTTCAATCGACCCAAAGTGAAATTCTACGAACAACACATACTACTCGCGTGCCTCCCGCTCAGTAGTATCACCGTTACACTCGTATACGATCGTCAGTAGATATTTGCGTTTAGTCATCGTAGGTGGTGATCCCTTGAAGTCAGTGCTCGAGCGTTCAAACCATCGTACGGCTTTAATGTGTGCATCACCAGATGGCCTGAGGAAACGTGGTCGTATTTTTGCACCTACATGACACTGCTCACTGACAAGTCAGATATCCTCTAGGGAGAGTGGGGGATTCTTAACATGAAGGTAATATCTCATGCACGTTGCTCCAGAATGGCAGAGGGTTGCATGTTGGCGTTATAGATCCAGTTGCGTTGAAGTTTTCGCACAGATACTCTGAAAAACGTGCCTGATACGTAGGTCACGTCGAAAGAAAAAGCGGCTAACTGCACCCGCATTAGTCGGTTTGATCATTTTTATTTTTCCTTTTAGTCGTGTCAAATAAATGAACGCAACGGACTAATAACCGGCTACTATTTTGAAAGTGTGCCGAGTAGGCATTGAGTCCATTTGTGCACTACTTCGACAGTTGCACACGGCCCATTCTCAGTGGCAGTGCACGCCAAACGGAATCTTCAGCCGGGCTCTGCTTTTATGTTAGTTGCTCAACGATAAATATCTTATTTCTCAACAAGAGATATCAGTAGACTAAAGTCACATTTGCACATGGAAAAGAAAAACTGTGGAAGTGAACAGTGAACCGTCCAAATTTCATGATAGGTTATAGCCATAACATAGCCGGCCACTGCAATAACATCGCCCACATAGCTGTAACAATTACGACTCATAATTATCAATTATTGGGCTTCGTTTCGTTCTCTCAGATCGCACTGATCACGGGTTCCCCTATCCGGGCCATATTTTCTTCATTTGTGTCTCTGATTTAACTGGGTTCTCTGGTTTGGTAGACTGGCATATTTTCATTCCTCAACTTGCTCGACAAAATAGTGCACGAAGTTTTACTGCACTCAGTACGTATGCGTGAGGCCGTTCTAAAGTGGCATAAAAACTTACTCAAAGGGTAGACCCTAGTGGTTTGAATATGTTTTGTTTGTTGCCGATGAACAGGCTATCGTCAAACCCCATAGAATCGCGTTAAGTTTCTGCCGCCTTACGCCTACCCACCAAGAGCTTACTAGATGAGAAGCGCTCAGGAGAAATACAACCATCGATCTTCTATTTGATCCAGTGCACCCTGCTCAAACGTATGCCGCTTATGTCCCACGCTTGTGCAAATTCCCCACCTATCGTCTCCACCCTGATAGACCTCAGCCTGTTGTTATGCAGCATAGAGAAATTTAATGTGTCGAACTCAAGAGTGTGAGCGTTTTCCTTATACCCTCAAGAGAATAAAGAATCCATTGGAATAATTTACTTATGTATAGGTGGATGTAACAACACCAGCCCACTACCGAAGCTCGCCTAGAGAGTCATTAGGTGCTCAAAACGCAATGTTGAGATCATTCTTTGACATTTCCGGTGAGATTTTTAACTGTCAAAACAACCCACCCCCTGTGATCACGGCAGCACCAAATGTTCGGGTTTCGTGTACCATTGTATCTTCAAGGAACGGGTCTTTTTCACTCATTGCGCAACCAAATGCATTTACCGTGTGCTTTTATTTATGTATCTTTCTGCCAACCGTACACCAAGTCATTATCCTTACCATTTGTAGAGTATAATGCCTTCTCAATACAATCTTCCGCATCCTGCCCGAAACGATTTTCCCATATTCGGGGCCTGCCTGACCAACCTGACTTGCTTTTAGTCTGATATCATCATGCATTTTGCTCCCAAATGGCTGTGTATTATTTATCCTACGAAAATGTTGCTAGAATCTCAGAGTGGAAAGTTTGGAATGGTAAAATCGCAGGCTTTAATGACTCTGCATTTTGAAAAATGAATTTACAAAACACGATTTCTCCCTGTTGAGGGAACGCAGCAGAGTTCCACAAAGATCTCGCCTGGAGCAGTCTCCTTCATATTTTTTGCCACGTGTGTTTTTTACGATGTATTATAGCCGTTCCGTGCGAGGATGAAAAGTTATTGTATCGTGACCCAGTCATCCCTTAGTCCTCATTATTGCCTACCTAGAACGTGGCCACCGAAACCCCCATTTGTCAGCGACAAAAATGTTTACGGCTTTCCAAATCTAATTTATCACCTAGTAAATGTCCTGAGTGATACAGGTCCAGTTCCGTTTTTCCGCAGAAGGTTGTAAGGCCCCAGTAGCTTAAATTTCCACGGATCTCTCCGCTCCGCATTTTTACCTACTTCTCCGGAAAGAACATAAAAATAGTAACCACGCAATCTTTCTTCTTGACTGTTTACCCACGTAGCTTCTCGCGGGATTCTCTACGTTTATTTAACATATCGCGGGTAGTGCGGCCGAACATAGATAATATGACTTAGCTCAGGCGGTTTCTATCCAAAACATGGGTAGAATCCAACACGTATACCCTTTGCCCCCACTCTCATCGAGAGTGGCAGTCTGGTATTAACCTCGCCCTTGCCAAGTACAACGTGATCCGACATAATGCCTCATAGACTCCTGTAAAGCCGACAGTGACAATAACCACCTAGCCCACCTTGGTAACTCAAACTGCTCAACCGGGAATGTGGACTACTACAAAGGATACAATAATCATATCAGTGGACTGTCATTTTAGATCAGATTACTCGGTCAGTACCCCATGTCAAATATAACACAGCGTCAGCAGAATACTTATAAAGATCTTTCAAAATAGCAAGACTGGCTTCAATCTGTAGAGAACGACTGACTGGTGTTAAAGACTAAGCCTAGTGCACAAAAGCAGACGTATCAGTTGTCCTCGTGTTTTCTAGCACTTACTTGATCCCTCCTATGTTTAAAACTGCTCATGGTAAACACGTGCCAACATCAATCAATTCATACGTGGTATTTTGAATCCATCATCAATTGAAGCAAAATACATTTTTATACAGGAACTGCCTTTTTGTCCGGTACACTAACTTTACAAGTTGGGTAATACACGTCATCAGCTGGTTTTCATACTGCGGTCACTCGCTTGGAGCATGCACGCACAGAAGACAAACACAAGACCACTTCTTCAAGCCTCTGGCACCCGCAGATGACTGCGGGCAGTTGAACATGGTATTTCATAATGTGACATTCTTGAGACCAAAATTTCTACGATCGTCAGCCTTGGTTCGTTTGCGTGATTCCGTGGGTCTTGCTGGCAGCGGCTAGGATAAATTGATATGTTTCCACTCGTCAAAAATGTGCTGGTAATAACAAGCAGGCAGCCTAGCTGTCATGCGTATCATCTATTTTATTTAGAGTAGATCATAAAAATGGCCTTGCTTGACCAAGGCTGGGGAAGATGGCACAAAATTTTGATACGCTAAACTGCTACATGATGTCATTCACCGGAGAGCGCACAAAAAGGCCGGCGCTAATGGAAAACCAATAATATGCTGTAACGAATTCACAGCATTGTGGTTTTTGTGTGAAACAGGAAATCCCGTGCACCACAATCTACACCAGAGGCAGAAGTAGGAACAAGTATGGCAGCACGCTTCTCTAAAGGTGGATTTATGGGGTTAAGACACATACGCGTTTTATGCACTACACAAACGGGTGAGATTGAAGAACTGGTGCTGGATGGCGAAAAGCGATTAATTTGTGCCTGAGGGACGCCGGTAGACTGCGTGCTACTGGATGACCAAACTTTTGTGACAACGACAGCACAGTGTTCCTATTTGTAAAACATCAACGGTGGTCTGGATATCGCTGAACAAGAGAAGATTCAACATCACCTTGCACAGAAAATGAATGATTGCTTCCATCTTAAGGGCAGTAGAGTACTCAAAAATTTTCCACAAATTGTGAAATTTCCCCGCTCACACAAATTTTTGGTCAAGATTTAGGTACTTTCGAGGAGTCTTTATGAGGCTGATGAGTTACTAAGTTTTGTTTTTTAATCCAACCAGATTCATTTCTGAATGCTTTAAAGTGGCAGCGCTCACTTCGGTCGTAAGAAATTTTCTAAGTTCCTTGCAATGAAATTTGGGCATGGAGTAAAACAATTCTTGGAATGTTGCATAAGCAGACATTTACAAGGAGCGAATTTCGTTCAAATGGCGATATTTCGGACTGCCCATTGGACTACTCCAAAATACGAAGGCTTCTATTTGTGGTTAAGTTTTGCTTGTGGTGGACGGCGAGGTAGAGCGTAAGTTCCTGTATGCTTCCGAAAACCACTAGATTCCCGAGCAATATTTGGAGGATTTTTGCCGACTATTGATTTCTCGTGGGTTCCCAACCTCATAAAGACAATCCATTTTAGTGAATTTATATATCAGCAGTCATCAAATCGGTGCAATGGATCCAATCTGTCTCATCGAGATGTCTGTCCAAGTGGGCACAGCACTCTGGGCAAAATTCAAAACTGGAAGTGCGCTAGAGGTCAATTTAAGATGAACAGTACCACTGGCATCTTTATCTTGCGTCCCCCGCAAGTGGAAAAAGCGAAGTGCAAGCAGAACTAAGAAATTCGTAATTGGCATAGGCGGATATACTGAAGAGGGCGCAGAGCTTCAATCGGTGTCACCTATCGAACCGTCGTCGGATAGGCATCATGTCTGGAGTGATAAAAACCTTGTATGCTATATAGGTTTGTCACAGGCAGGCGTGAAAAGAGGGCTAATGAAAGGTTAGCTTATAATAATAATAATATTTATTCCCAACTAGTGGGTAGCATACCGTCGGGCATGATCATAGCATTACAGTCAGAATAAAGGCGTGACTGGTGGGGTTTGTGTTTAATGGGAAAAGGGAAAGTGACGTAAACAGTAAACCTTATTGGAGTAGAGTTTATCACACCTGAGGTGGCATGGGTAGGAATCCAAAATTACAAGGTCTCTTTATGTCCTATGGAGAGCATATCAGATGGCACGAGATCTGAACGTTGAGGTTTAAAAGTGGCGGGCAAAGAAAACAATACAAGTGAGGGCATAACAAAGAGCTTCCAGACTGGAACGTGAGAAAAACAAAAAAACTTCAAACTACAGGAAGTGTAGGGCCGGAATAATGGATATGGAGATGCAGCAGAGCTGCCACGACATGGCAGGCCGGTTTGAACTAAAGTCCGGAACCGTCACTAGGGCTTCATGGCCTTGGGCTATGGCGGATGGCCACGGAAAGGTATGTGGGGGTGGTGTAGTGGGGTAAAAATGTATTACGGACAAACGGTAGCAGGAAACGCAGAAGTACAGTGTGCAGTGAAGCGACTCACTAGTGTTGCAGATGAAGCAGGGTCGAGTGTAAAAGTTTCTTGGGAAACGAGTTCACGCAAGCTGAGCATTAATTGACTCATTCGGTGAGGAGTACGAATAAAAGCCGTCGAGATCTTTGCATCTGGCAGAAGGTTCGGCAGATCGAAATGAACGCCTTTCCACCAAGGATGGCAGACATGCATTGATGAGCCACTTTATTACGACGAAGCGACAGTCCAAAAAGTTAAAAAGAGCCCGTTCCTTTGTATTGCTACCAGCGGTAGCGACCGAGCTTGCGAATAAGCCTTAGGGTGCGTGATGCCTAAACTTCAAAGAAGTTTATTGTGTATGGTGAAGACAACCCGCGTGCATTTTTGGGACCTGTGTAGTGATACTTTTGAACATAGAGCACTTTTTAGCTTGGTTCCTGGTTGGCCGAAATAGTGAGTCACTTTATTTCAACCAACACGCTCAATTAGGGTGATTTGAGGCTGAGTGAAGTTTATTGTTGGTAAACGGAAGCTATAACTCGTACGTCTGTTAAGCTGAGCGCAGCACAAGAATTGACTGCAAGTCTGCTATACAGCCAAAACTTGTGTCGGATAAGTCGGGCAAGGCCCCACTGATGATGGCCCCACCCAAGCACGGAAGTAAAGAGGGTGCCACAGGTTTTGAATTCCCAGTGACAGCCTGCTGTATAAAGAGCCACTTGACAGTTTGTGTCAAAGGTATTGATCGCTTTCGATGCTTGGTGGAAAATTGTTTATGAAAGTCTTAAAGTCTGGCCCAAAACGTGGGTCGTGTTAAGTGCAAAATGACTGGGTCTTCCTCACCCTCAACTGGCCGGTGAATACGTGTCTAATATGCTGAAAAACCTGTGCGGATTGTCGGGACATTTTATTATTCCTAAAACACCCCGAGCTCTAAACTCAAACGTTTACACAATAAACCGGGCCATTGGGTCAAAATTCGGAGTTTAATGTGCATGAAGCTGTGGTGAGTATTAAACGAGCGGCATGGTCCATAAAGTTGGTGTATGTGTGTTGGCGTCAAAAGTACGTGAAGCGTTAAAGTACAAAATACCCCTGAGGGAAAAGCACGACACGGGAGCGAGGTTGGACACACAACAATGGCGAAACAGTAGCCAAATGAACGGCGAAGGCATCAGGGCATGTTTCGAACTCCATAGATGTGGATTCCCTCTCACACAACAAGCATCACAAGAAGCACGCTTCTAGAAGGAAAAAAGTACGCCTTGGGTATGAAATAATATGTTCCATTCGTTTCCTTCACTCAAAGCCCTTATGTACCTAAAAAACACGAGGGCATTCATCCCCATCAATCAGTCTTAAATGTCCATAAATCAGGCCACTTGAAACAAGGTGCAACCTCGAGGAATCTTTGGTTTATAAACTGTTCACCACTTGATATAAATACAGTCTGACCAGTGCACCGAGTTTGTTTTGCACATATTTTATATGACCTCTTATCCTACTTTCAAGCTATCCTTGCTCTGTTTGTAGAGGCAGATGCCGTCATACAGCTGCAGCCCCATAAGGGCGAGCTGAAGTACAGCGGTGTCCACATGGTTGCTCCAGCTTTTCCCGTTTTCCATAACTTCCCGCACTTCAACCAGAGTGGTTACCTTGCGTTTAAATAACCAACCTAACTATCTTTCACGCAGATTTCATGAACTCCGCCAGATTGAATAAAACCGACAGCACCCTCCCAGAGATTTCAGAGCACTTCGACAGGATCAATCTCGTCAGCTTCGTCTTGTGATGGAAAAGGTTTGTACCGGGGTCTTCTGCACCGTTAGTTGTTATATTTTCCAGGGACTGGACAGCTGAATTTCGTGTCTGCGGCTATTGACGATTTCCTCGAAATCATACAAAATTTTGCATCGTTTTATTAAAGGAATGCTCCAAGCCACCGGCTGACATTAAAATACGAATTCCGCGCGCACAGTGGACTGTGAGTTCGTTTAAACAACTCCTAATAAAATTGCGACTGCGTGAGGAGAACTTTACCGTTTGAATAATTATCATCAAATGCTAAAACATTATGTTAAAGTTTCCCTTTTTTGAACCACGCGCGGTGCGTTCGAAATCGGTTTCGTTGCGTGAGGAGTTACCGTTTGAATAATTATCATCAAATGCTAAAACATTATGTTAAAGTTTCCCTTTTTTGAACCACGCGCGGTGCGTTCGTTCGAGGTTTCGTTTTTCCCTCGTGCAAATTCGTGGAATTTTTTTCGTTGTTCAATCTATTCACAGAGTACATACGAGTAATTGTTGAATTTTATTACTCTAACAAAACATTTGAGTGATAACCCTTTATATTTTGCGCACACATATTTTACATTAGTCCGAAACATGACGTCAATTCATACCGATTGCCCTCCGCAGCCATTGCTAGACCACAATAGATGTGGGCGAAATGGCTGCCCGTCCAACTTCAAACGCGGTATGCAATGCCACGACTGCAAGGCCTGGTGGCATTTCAAGTGCACGGGTTTACAGGACGACCAGATAAGATGACTAGCCAACTCTCCTGACCCGTTTGTCTGTGCCAGCTGCCTCTACGTCAAGGGTGCAATGCATACCGCAGCAAAGAGAAGAGTCCCCCGAAACGGTACCCAATCCTCAGTGCAGATGCCGAAAGACCACTGCCAGTGTTCCGCTTTAATCGGGATATTCGACGCGAAATTAGAGCGTCTTTTGAAGGCATTGGAGGACTCGGGCGCCAAGAATGCAGCGACCTGGGCGAAAGTCGACAAGGGACATTCCTCGCTGAACCAAAACCTCGCGATGTCCATACCGGGTCCCATGGCTGCGAAGAAAGTCGTACAACTTTCTGACGCGGCTATAAAAGCCGCCACAGCGTCTCTAGTGGACAGACGACTAAAAGAAAACAGGCTGATAAACTGGGGGTCGTTCTCCGGAAAAATCACACGAGCGAAGCTGGCAAGCCTGATAAATCGCTCCACGCAGGATGGCTACGCCAAAAGGGAAGTAAGTGAACCCTTGGACTTCTAGTCACACTTTCTCCCCCGTCCGACGTACAGGAAATCTTGGAGCGGGCTGGCAGCATTCAAAAGGCCAACCCAATGATCAGGCGCCTATCTGAGGATCGTCCTCTAGACGCGCGCAAGATTGGTCACAACAGGTCAGGAGTGGAAGCACGAAACAGGCTTCCACCGGGCACTAAACCAGACGACCCCAAACTCATGACCAAGCCGATTGTGGTCATATCCCCCTGTGCTCCCGAAAGCAGGCCGATGAAACCAGCTGGTTCTCCGGACAGCAGTTTTTATTCGACCACCACAGGCCTCTCGCCCACCAAAGGCAGGGACGCCCTGGAGGAGACAAATCCCACATGCAAGCAGCGCCCAAACTACGTGGAGCTATCAACGCTTATCTCCGTATCAGAGGGCACAGCTGCAGCCGCGCACTCGTCAACAAAGTCACAGCCCCTGAACTGGACTGAGTCAGATGTGCGGGGACAAGGAGCGAAGCCAATCTCTAGCTCCACTCCGTCAAAAGCTGCATCCCTGCTTGTGGACCCAACTGTCGCCCAGTACCCCGACACCCAAAGCCACAAACATGACTACAGCCATCCGGAAAATCCCTCGTACATCCAGTTGTCCACGCTGATCGCTGGCGGATCGGGTGTGCACACAAACACGGAAGAAGAGCGACTGCAGCCAAAAAAGCCATATAAAACTCGCCATATTAGAAAACTGCTGGCTGGCTTCAAGGTGCAGTCCTCCGCGAAAACGAGCCTCTTGGGAGCACCACCAAAATCATTACTTCTTGGTGCCACCACCCAGCGCTCATGGCCTCGCAGAGACACTCTTCCGGTTAAACCACTCCAAAACGCCCAAGGATCCAGAAAGGCGAAAGCTTGCAGCAAACCTTTGATCAACAGCAAATCTGGTCGACGAAAAAGGGATGCTGAAAGAGCTACGGACAGCATCGGTCAAACTTTTCGCACATGGGGAAAAATCTCCGTCCCCCAGAGCCAAAAAGCCAGAGCAAACCGAGCTCTCACGGAACGAAAAAACCCCGCACTCAAAAAGTACCCCCAGAAACCACAATGGCCGGAAGCAGACATCGCCCCAGGGGCTCCTTGGAGCCTTGGAATCAGACTCAAACCTGGTGCACAACTGTTAAGTCTGCTAACCAGCCTGGTCACTCATTTTCCGGCTCCCCACCCTCGCAGGAAGCAGAGGCAGTGTTGAAATGCTTGTACACAAACTGCCTCAGCCTTCTCAACAAACTCGGCGATGTCAAACATTCAGCTTGCCTTTAACAAACGTCAATAATGCACTCACAGAGACCTGGCTCACACCAGATCAATAATGCACAGAGACCTGGCTCACACCAGATGTCTCTGACGCGGAGATCTCGATGGACGGTTACTCCATTATTCGAGCTGACTCAGACAGAACGAGGGCTGTTGGGGTTGCTCTGTACTTAAATGCGGCCCTACCAATCCCGATTGTCCTCTCTGACACCACCCCTGCACCCTTCTGCGATGCATTGTG
>NW_008751670.1:936649-941330 GCF_000715545.1 Opisthorchis viverrini
TACCGACAACCACAATCAACCTTCATTTGTCCCCGGCCACCACCGGAAGGCGTTGATTGCAATCTGCCGAACCTTCTGCCAGATGTAAAGAGCTCGGTGCTTTTAATCGTACTCATCACCAAATCAGTCAATTATTGCTCAGTATGCGTGAACTCGTTTCCCAAGTAACTTTTATACTCGAACCTGCTTCATCTGCAACACTAGTGAGTCGCATAAGCCTCACTGCACACTGTAATTCTGCGTCTCCTGCTACCACTTGCCCGTATTACATTTTTACCCCACTACACGTATGATCCGACGTACCTTCTCCCGTATTATTCGCATGGACTTCCAAATACTCTATGGTGCCTACGTCAGACCGCTCCTGGAGTACGCCAACGAAGTTGTCTACTCAGGACGTACGAAAGACGTTACCCTCGTTGAGCGTGTCCAGCGGGCCGCCACGAGAATTGTTGCCGGCCTCAAGTCCGTGGACTACGAAATGCGTCTCGCGATGCTTGATCTCTTTCCCCTGGAGTACCGTCGCCTCCGAGGGGACCTAATTCTTACCTACGCCTTGTTTGAACAAAGCTTGGCAAACAGGTTTTTTGCCGTTGACCCAGCAAACACCCGGCGGGAACATAGTATGAAAATCTTCAAGCTCAGGGCACACACATCCGTTAGACAAAACTTTTTTTCATTTCGTGTAGTAGCTGCGTGGAATGACCTTCCTCCGACGGTTGTACATGCTCCTTCTCGAACCCAATTTAAAGCACTATTAGACATTTATTTATGCGAATCCTCGCGCTGGCGAGCATACTGCCCCGCGCTGAGAACATAAAGAGCAGTGCTACACCCTTTTTTCACTTGTGCCTTTCAGGTGAACGACAGCCACTGACCGACAAGAACAAAACCGACCCGGGGAACTTTGGCATAAGCCTCGATCCTGTGTATCAATCCGTGAAACCGTGAAAAACCACGGTTGCAGAGAAATTTCGCGCAAAGATGTCGACAGCCGTTAAAATACAAATTCCACGTCCACAGTGGACTCTGAGTTCGTTTAAGCAGCTTATAATAAAGCTGCACCCGTATGTGCAGATTTTATTGGCCGGAATATATACCATCAAGTACTCAAACCTTATGTTGAAACGTTTTGCTACAACCTACGGTTTAAGAGAAATTTTGGGTTTGCGTCTAAGGCCCGACGACAGGCGCCATCCTACTCTAGTGTATAAAAACAAACCGCCCTCAGGTCACACCAACAATCCCCTGGATTACTCCAGTTCGCATTTAAAATTGAAATTTACCAAAATCACGAATAAATATAAATTAAAACAAACCAGAGTAGATGAACAGTGGGTTATGGACCACTTCGGCTCGAGTTATATTCCGAGAAATGCTGCTGCTACACGCGTTGGTTATGGAGAAAACTGCATACACCGGATAAGGGTCGGTAATCTTGTATAGATCAAATAAACCTACCGAAGCTATTCACCAATCAACGACTGCAATCCTCCTTGGGTTCGTTGCGGGGGCGAGTTTCTGTTCTTTATGGTTTTGCGTGGTGCTTTCCGAGCTATCCGGCGGAACTTCTACACTTTTCTTGCCCCTACAT
The DNA here is from genome assembly GCF_000715545.1 of Opisthorchis viverrini. NCBI lineage: Eukaryota > Metazoa > Platyhelminthes > Trematoda > Opisthorchiida > Opisthorchiidae > Opisthorchis > Opisthorchis viverrini. The sequence continues at coordinate 938,244 of NW_008751670.1, forward strand.
TCGTTGCCTATATTATTTACAAGGATTACAGTAGGACACAACGCGAAAAAGTATTTAACCAAAATTTATTAATCACGTTTGTAGGCCATAAAAGCTAATGGGTCTTCCTGAGTGGGCTTTGCACAACTGGAAAGGCCGGGTTGCGTCATTTGTTTTGGGAGGAGCCATAGCCCTTGCCGGCATCCAGATTATCCAATATGCGTTCCCTTATACAAATACGAAGCTGAAAAATAAGAGTGCACTCTACGGTGGCCGTGCAGTTCCTGAAGGCTCGGATCCTTGGGAGTACTAGTTTACTGTACAATGCCGAAATAGAATAAATAGTTGATCCATACCTCGTTTTTTGTTCCTTTTGAATGTTCACAACCGATAACTGCTAATTTCATTTTAGTATCATGGAAACCGTCGCTTCCAGATCCGTCAGACAGGACCTCGATGATCAGCTCAAAAATGTCGAATTCGAAACATCTGAAGATGTGGACGTTATCCCAAGTTTTGAAGCGATGGGCTTAAGAGATGATCTGCTCCGAGGAATTTATGCATATGGCTTTGAGAGGCCTTCTGCCATTCAGCAACGCGCTATCAAACAAATTGTAAAGGGTCGCGACGTGATCGCACAGTTAGTTTCCTAATTCATATCGTTAGTTTTTTTTTAAAGAGCTCAATCTGGGACTGGGAAAACGGCAACCCTTGGAATGGCAATATTGCAGATGTTGGATACTCAACTGCGTGAAACCCAAGCACTTGTCCTATCACCGACACGCGAGTTAGCTTCTCAAATCCAGAAGGTCATCCTTGCTCTTGGCGACTACATGAATGTTCACTGTCACGCTTGCTACGGTGGAACCAACGTTGGCGAAGATATCAGAAAGCTTGACTATGGTCAGCACGTAGTTTCGGGCACTCCTGGACGAGTTTTTGGTTAGTGAACTTCCTATTTTTTCATGCTTTATTTATGATGCAGTACACGTCCCTGATATTGACAGCTTGGTGAAAATCATCCTCCGGATGTTTTATGAGCTCCACATTCTATGCAACCCCAAGGCGGGTACAGACTGAACTAACAATGACGTATGGTAAATCTTTAGGGATGTACATGCTTGTCATATGTTGGACGCATATAATTTAGAATACAAAACTCAGGTAAATTTCTACCCTGCGCCACGTAACTGCCCGACCAGTAATTGTTAGTGGGCTGATGTCTAGGCTCTACCCTTCAGTTTCCAACTTGCACGTGTGATCCTGAGGGCGGTCTTGCGAAAATCACTCAAACAGCTGCAGCAAAATTGCGCCAGTCAGAGCTTTGTTACCGTCATCCGTAGCCCGGTCTGATATTCCTTTTGCTTATCCCCTTCGGTGACAATTGTTGCCACTCTGAAAACTTATCATTACCGGTATTCCGCATTTCCGTAGTGCCTGATACAGCGTGACCATATCCATAGGAGTAAGACGGTAGTCGAGGACAAGCAAGTTGTGGACCTATGGGCCAGACTTCTGCGTTGAAGCTTCGAAATCGTCCCGCTTTGATATTGTTCGCCTTTTCTGCGAATTACGCCGCTGCTCCATACCCTATGAGAGGTCGGATAAGCGCAGCAAGTAATCCATACGTTCTTGAACACGCGGGGTCCATGACATTCTTCCACCCTTCCTCACCGCCTTTTTTTATGCTTGGGAGTTCCAATACTTATTTCATAGTTATCAGCAAGTTGATCACGTACGGAATACGATGTCTCCCTAAGTGTCCTTTCAGTGGTTACATTCAATCAAGCTCGTCGGTACTTTGATTCATGCTACCAAACCTTATATCCTTTCCACAGTACTCAGAACGGATACCGTGACCTCGTCTGTCAGTGTGTCCCAACATGCCGTTAAGTCCTCCATGAATATAGTTCTCCTTCCATCATTGTCATCATTGTCAGTTGTAATCGCGTACTCGTCGTACAATGGTTGTAGCTGCCGCAGTTTCGTTCACCGATGATTTGGGTAGGTGGGGTAGGTAGCTGCGCATTGCAGGCGGGAGATGTTAAATTGGTGCATAAATCCAGGACTGTCAGTGGGCTGTCAGGTGGGGGGATTGGGAAGGGAGCTATGCATTGAAGGCAATGGCTTGGATGCATGAGCGCGATTGAGGGCGCGACAGAGCCATGTCTGACAATGTCTCTAACCATTGATGTGACCCGTCTCGGGGTCCCTATCCATGAAGACGGCAATGACAAGCGCAGCTGAGTTTGCCGGTAATGGCTTTTGTACTTCGCTGCCAAGTCATCGTTTGACTGCCTCTGGCTCTCTTTCACCCTTCACGTGACTGCACGAAAAGAGCCCTTAGAGGAAGTCGCTCGACTGGCATACGCAGCACGTGGCCAAGCCAGTACCACCTATACAGTAAGATCAATTCGTCTATCGAGAGTGAGTTATTTCTTCCGAATACCATTCGACGTACTTAAGGATTGCTGATCCGGTGTTCCCACCAACCTCGGGCAATACTCCAAAGACATCGGTGCTCAAACACTGAGTCTTTTGACGTCCTCAGCGCACAGCGGCCGGGTTTGTGATCCGTATGGATCACACCATATGTATGTAGCGCACCACAGCGTTATAAACTTTACCCTTGACGGATAAGCTGATGTCACACCTACGCTACAGATGACGCAGTTTCAAGAAAGTTGCTCTGGTCCTCCCAATCCGGATGGAACTGTCTTTTGCGAGACTACCGGGACTGATGCAGCTGCCCAGGCAGACAGACTTTCTATTACCTCAGTCGGTTCATCCGCAAGCATGAGGCTAGGGTTCGAGCCCACCCAGTCTTGCAGTAGCACCCTACACTTCGCTAGTGTGGTGTGCATGCCAAACCTGTCACGAAGAGACTGGACCTTACCGTGGTGTGACGGTTTGCGCACCTCAGCGATCCATTGAGCTATACTGGAGAGTGTCCCGCGACACTCACAGAGTCTCTCATACCAGGTTGGTCAATGGTTAGAGGTCTGACGAACACAGTCTCCTGGCCCTCCAGGTTGGGGGTTGGAACATGTGGCGACTTGTTCCGTAGAAACGGTAATGCATTTGCATTTCCCGCCAAACACCGCTGCC
>NW_008751670.1:942762-948365 GCF_000715545.1 Opisthorchis viverrini
CCCGATTCGGAGTGGCGTAAACAGAGAGGTGGCCAACCCATGACCTGGCAGAGGAGTATGAAGGAGATGACGAAACGCTTGGGTGCTGTCGGTGCTACTCGCCTTCCAGGATGTGGACCGCGTGATCCTCACTGTGCCTTGTTGGAGACACTACAAGATATGGCTGGCACCCGATGTCAGTGGCGTTCTTGTTGTCAGTTTCTGTCCAGATTGCCTGAGTGAATGTCTGGAGGTGTAGGCACCTCGGAATGATTGTGTTAAGCTAGCACTAAGTCCCTCCCCCATCCACCTTTATTCTTTTCTTTACAATAAGGCTTTCAAATAAGTCATGGCTGTATGGCAGTGAAGCATTGGTGTTGAGCACTGATGTCATGCTGTCGTTGATGATGATGATGATGCATGCCAAACCGTGAGGTTGAGTTATTTAGATTATTTAATATTGTTCGCATTACCACGAGGTCAGATACTAGAAGAGCTATGTCGTCTGCATACTCGATGTCTGTGAGCGGACGCCCCGGAAGCACTTCAACCCCACATGCATTAGAGGTTGATAGTGGGTCTTTCATGACGTATCAATGACGAAGTTGAAGAGGAAATTTGAAAGAGGACAACCCTGCATGACACCACTGGATGTGGTGAACTCAGGTAAGAGCTTCCCGTAGACCTTCACACGGCCGCGGAAGTTGGCGTACAGCGTCTTAAGGAGGGTCAAGAATTTATGGAGGCACCTTTGTTCCACAGACACTGCCATAGTGCCTGACGGTCCACAGAGTCAAAGGCAAGAAACACAATCATTATTGGCTGCTAGAAGCAGCGTGTCTGCTTCAAAATCTGACAGAAGGTGAAGATATGATCGATGCAACCTGGAGGCACCTTCCACAGACACTGCCATAGTGCCTGACGGTCCACAGAGTCAAAGGCAAGAAACACAATCATTATTGGCTGCTAGAAGCAGGCAGCCTGCTTCAAAATCTGACAGAAGGTGAAGATATGATCGATGCAACCTCTTGCAGGACGGAACCCACCTTGGTTTTCACGGATCTGTCTCTCCCTGTGTTCAGTCAACCTTCGAAGCATAAGGCCAGAAAGCACCTTCGATGTCACAGCTAACAGGCTGATGCCACGGCGGTTTTCACATAGCGTCCGCGTATCCTTTTTGAAGATAGGGATGACTGTCGACATGCCTCACTCTGTAAGCACTTTCTCTTCGTTCCACATAGCACGAATAAGCTTTCTCAGATGGGTTACCAGGGGTTCTCCACCTTCTTTGAAGAGGGCTGAATACAGACCATCCGGTCCTAGTGCCTTCTCACGTTTCATTACGGACATTTCGTACTTAATTTCTTCTTCCGACGGTCTATTAATGTTTACATTCCATTCGCCTGTATTCATTATCTTTACAAGCTGTGTTGCAGGACGTCAACTGAACTGTTCTTTGAAATATTCGGCCCATGCTCTCAGTCGACTTTTTGCGAGTGAATTAATGAGCCATCTCCTTCACTTATCGTTTTGCTGACCGTTGCTTTCCTAGGGCCAGTCGATCGTATCAGTTGATATAGGACAAGGCTGTTTCCCGTATCAAAAGCCTTCTCCATCTCCCGAGCTTTCGATGTCTACTATAGCTCTTGGTCCTAGACTCTTCATTATTTGGCGTCTGAGGGATTTTTGTGCGCCGTCCTTGTTGCCTGTTGGTATCAATTTCTTGGCATCAATCATGGATAGCGATCTCGACGACATTCAGTGGTCTTGTGTTCGAACAGGAGAAGTAGGACAGACAGAAATGAATGCAGCTAACTTATTTCCTTTCACATTTTGCCACGCTTCATCCACATGTTCACTGCCACCACAGTATTGGTTTACTGTGGAGAGTTGGGCTAGCTATGGCAGTTTTTCGAAGCTGGTGGATTGCATGCTTCTGCTGACCTGCGAGAGGTTGAGGGAAAACGAACTGTCAGACACGAACTTACCATTGCATGATCAGAATCAAGGTGTGTGCCCCAGAAGGATCGACAGTCTTGGATTGTGGCTCTCCACCGGTGGCTGATGGCCACGTGGTCCAATTGGGTCCATGGTTGATTTACAGCTGATGGCCGCCAGGTTACGCGATGTGAACGTTTATACTGAAAGTTCGTACCTGTCAGAAACAGTTCATGATCGGCACACAACTGAAGGAGTCGAGCTCTGTTGTCTGTGCGGCGAGAATCGACTCCGCATCGACCACCCAAATGTGATTTCAAGGAGCTCAGACGATCTACTTGAGCATTCAAATTGCCTGCAAGGATCACAGGTCTGCTTTTTGCCTGACGAATGAGCCCGGATAGCTCTCGGTAGAAAGTACCCTTCTCAGCATCAGAACTGCAGTCCGTTGGGGCATGAGCCAACACGACAAACAGGCACCGTTTTTATGCCGAGAGGCATTGAACTTGACTGAACTAGATAACCGGACGGCGCAAAGACAACTGTTCACTGGGATCCAATCCAGCAAAGCGTGTTCAGCTCTAGGGCTGAGTGCAATTCCCATGCCATATATTCCACGAGTCATCGCCTCTGGGTCTTTGGGCACACAGAGGGAGAAACGTGAAAGAGCCGAGTTCATTCTTGGCGTTCTGAGATGCAGAACCACGCTCGGATCTTGTGTGCGTGTTTCGGAGACACAGCATACATCGATTTTAAAGGAGTACAGGGTTTCAGCAAGCATTGCCTGTTTGCCAATTTGACATAGAGTGCGGACGTTAAAAGCTCCTATATAGAAAGGATATCATGGATTTTGACAGTTGTTATTTGGTTCATTGTTAATGGGCAGTAAGAAGCATGAGGCCCTTCGGTCAGATAACTGACAGTCAAATGACCCAGCAATGTTTGCTTGTATGTTGGGAAGGCTTTGGGGAGGGACAACGGTGGACGCTGAACTGCGCGGGCAAATGATACTTCCCGGTTGCCCAGGCGAGGAAGGGGGTTTGGTCGAGATACCCCACCTTGAGCCTTTGACTCAGACGTCTGCCCCACGAGGCAGTGGGAGAATGTAGGCTTTTGTTCGGGGACCTTGCCCGTAGCCTCTGACTCAAAGGTCTGATCCACAAGACAGCAGACAATAGGGTTTTCTTTGGGAACCCTTTCCAGAGCCTATGACTCAATAGTCTGACCTGCTCGGCTGCAGGGGGTTGGCCTAACCCGAGGGCGCAGGGAATAAGGCATTACTGTCTCATTCTGGATGTGTTTGAGCACAGCAGGTGCCTTTTGAGTAGCACCGAACTCATTAGTTTTGAAAGTGGATAATGCTCTGGCGGCCACGGTCAATCGTTGGGCGATCGGAGTGTGCGGTTTTTGGGGCCGACCTTTTCTAACCCGTCCTTCCTCAGGGGGAAGGCAGCATCGCTGTTTCCATAAATACGGACGTGCTGGTCGCCTGGGGGAAACACCTTACTGCCTTCACACTCCTGTCGCAGAGATAAGTAAGATTTTACCCCCAGAAAGCCTCGTAGCACGATTACTCGTAGGTGTTTTCATTTAGGTTCATGCTGTTGCAAAATACTAAACCAATATCCCCCAAAGTGAAGTTGTGCCATTGTGCCATGTTGAACGTGGCCGTTGTACTCCACGATGGTCCCAGGGAGTACGGAATGAATATGGGGATACGGAATTCTGGCCAGCTTCGCCAGTGAACTCAGGCGGCGCTCCCAAAAGCGTCTGATCAACTACAGAGTTCAGCCGACTGTGTTCACACGCTGTTGTGACATCCATTCTGACAAATTGATGGTCAGTTTCTACAGACCATTCGATGTAGTGAGCACTGCAGAGACTAAACTGTTATGACCCGAATCACCTGTTCAAGCTAAACAAGCAAGCCACTGGATACCAGAAAGATCCAGGTACATCGGTACAGTTTGATATATGGCGATTGGTAGTAGTTGAGCCGGTTTCACTAAACAAGTGTTTGTTGACGTTCAAGATCTCGGAAATGAACTTTTGATAGCTCAAGTATTTCATGTGCACAGCACTCACAAAATCGACTTAAAGTTTGAGTTATCCAGGGTTCCTATAGGTTTGAAGTTGGTTCGGTTCCGGGAATAAGAATATTCCTTTTGTTCCCCAAACGTCACGGAGCTGCTGGTCCCGATGAGATCCCACCCGTTGTGTTCAGAGGTCGGAACGAAACCCTCAGTTCATGTTTTTCCAACCTATTCGCCTCTATGTGGAGTCTTTGAACATGAATTCAGGGAGAGACGCTGGAGGGTTGGAGGGACAATATAAGTACCTTAGGAGCTGCATTAGCTTAGTCACCAATGTGACAGACGAAATAAACGCACGGGTCTTGAATGCCAGAATTGCGCTTGCCAATTTGCGCCACTTTTGGTATCAAAAGGTATCTCAGTGGGTCTCAACATATGCGTATACCAGACTAAAGTGCGGGTCATGTTGATGTACTGCTGCAAGACTTGGCCACTTCGGGCGGAAGATATGAGACATCTGCATGTCCTTGGCCACTGATGTCTCAGAACTGTAGTTGGAATTGGCTGGAACTGGCGTATTAGGAATGAGGTAATCAGATGGGCTTTTAGTGAGGCAGAGATGCTGGAACAGTGCATCCGGCACTGTGAGTTAAGGTGACTTGACCCTTTGCCACCGACTTGCCATCTGCCAAGGTGAGCGCTGTTTTCCATGCCTGATTCGGAGTGGGCAGAATTCAATATGACAGGAGAGTGCAGGATGTTACAAAGAGTTTGGGTGCTGTTGTTTGCTGTTTGCCTTCCATGATGGTATCTACGTGACCCTTCTTATGCTTCGCTGAAGACACTGAACGATATAGCGGCGTTCATGCTGTCAGTTTCCATCTAGATTGTTGGGCAGAGTTTTGAGGTGTAGGCATCTCGGATGTCTTGTCAGCTAACTCTAGGTCCCCGCCGCTGTTTCATTTCTTCTTTCGGCCGTAAGGCTTTATTGAAATAAATTCACATAACAGTACCTTAGTGAGAGACCATTGCTATCGTCTGGCGTTCCTCTCAATGGTGATAATGATCGTGTCAGTTCGTGGTGTTACTATCACGCCCAGCGACACTGTCGGCCAAATTTCATTAATAGCCCGTCGATTTGGTTTACAGCTCTCATACAGAAAAGTGCAGTGGCACAGCATCTGAGCAACCTAGGTTGAACGGAAAAATTGCGTGCATCAAAAGCGGTTCTTCAAGGTTAAGCATTATCTAAAATCACCAGGTAGCGGTAAACCTGTGAGCGGGTCACGCAAAGTACAAAGCAAGGTTGTGTCCGAAATCCTCTGGCGGACGTTCAGCAAGGCAGTGGCTGAGGTTGATAAATAATACACGAGGAGACTAAGGGTTTTAAAAACCGATTAAATACTGAACAAAACAATCCCCCAATTTATCATCTACAAACCCGCACACACCCCAATATATTCACCCCAATAATATCTACGACAACTACGTTTGATCTTTTGTGAGATGGTCATCTTCTGATCTTAACGTACTTTGTGATCGGGATCCGCTGTACTATTTAATTCGATTTAGTAAACTTTGTTGTTGTTGTGCAAAGTGCACCCTGGCTAAATAATAATTTCTCATGCGGTTACTCGTCTTCACTGTGTGCCT
>NW_008751670.1:949286-962268 GCF_000715545.1 Opisthorchis viverrini
GGCGTACAGCGTCTTAAGGAGGGTCAAGAATTTATGGAGGCACCTTTGTTCCACAGACATTGCCATAGTGCCTGACGGTCCACAGAGTCAAAGGCAAGAAACACAATCATTACTGGCTGCTAGAAGCAGCGTGTCTGCTTCAAAATCTGACAGAAGGTGAAGATATGATCGATGCAACCTCTTGCAGGACGGAACCCACCTTGGTTTTCACGGATCTGTCTCTCCCTGTGTTCAGTCAACCTTCGAAGCATAAGGCCAGAAAGCACCTTCGATGTCACAGCTAACAGGCTGATGCCACGGCGGTTTTCACATAGCGTCCGCGTATCCTTTTTGAAGATAGGGATGACTGTCGACATGCCTCACTCTGTAAGCACTTTCTCTTCGTTCCACATAGCACGAATAAGCTTTCTCAGATGGGTTACCAGGGGTTCTCCACCTTCTTTGAAGAGGGCTGAATACAGACCATCCGGTCCTAGTGCCTTCTCACGTTTCATTACGGACATTTCGTACTTAATTTCTTCTTCCGACGGTCTATTAATGTTTACATTCCATTCGCCTGTATTCATTATCTTTACAAGCTGTGTTGCAGGACGTCAACTGAACTGTTCTTTGAAATATTCGGCCCATGCTCTCAGTCGACTTTTTGCGAGTGAATTAATGAGCCATCTCCTTCACTTATCGTTTTGCTGACCGTTGCTTTCCTAGGGCCAGTCGATCGTATCAGTTGATATAGGACAAGGCTGTTTCCCGTATCAAAAGCCTTCTCCATCTCCCGAGCTTTCGATGTCTACTATAGCTCTTGGTCCTAGACTCTTCATTATTTGGCGTCTGAGGGATTTTTGTGCGCCGTCCTTGTTGCCTGTTGGTATCAATTTCTTGGCATCAATCATGGATAGCGATCTCGACGACATTCAGTGGTCTTGTGTTCGAACAGGAGAAGTAGGACAGACAGAAATGAATGCAGCTAACTTATTTCCTTTCACATTTTGCCACGCTTCATCCACATTTTCACTGCCACCACAGTATTGGTGTACTGTGGAGAGTTGGGCTAGCTATGGCAGTTTTTCGAAGCTGGTGGATTGCATGCTTCTGCTGACCTGCGAGAGGTTGAGGGAAAACGAACTGTCAGACACGAACTTACCATTGCATGATCAGAATCAAGGTGTGTGCCCCAGAAGGATCGACAGTCTTGGATTGTGGCTCTCCACCGGTGGCTGATGGCCACGTGGTCCAATTGGGTCCATGGTTGATTTACAGCTGATGGCCGCCAGGTTACGCGATGTGAACGTTTATACTGAAAGTTCGTACCTGTCAGAAACAGTTCATGATCGGCACACAACTGAAGGAGTCGAGCTCTGTTGTCTGTGCGGCGAGAATCGACTCCGCATCGACCACCCAAATGTGATTTCAAGGAGCTCAGACGATCTACTTGAGCATTCAAATTGCCTGCAAGGATCACAGGTCTGCTTTTTGCCTGACGAATGAGCCCGGATAGCTCTCGGTAGAAAGTACCCTTCTCAGCATCAGAACTGCAGTCCGTTGGGGCATGAGCCAACACGACAAACAGGCACCGTTTTTATGCCGAGAGGCATTGAACTTGACTGAACTAGATAACCGGACGGCGCAAAGACAACTGTTCACTGGGATCCAATCCAGCAAAGCGTGTTCAGCTCTAGGGCTGAGTGCAATTCCCATGCCATATATTCCACGAGTCATCGCCTCTGGGTCTTTGGGCACACAGAGGGAGAAACGTGAAAGAGCCGAGTTCATTCTTGGCGTTCTGAGATGCAGAACCACGCTCGGATCTTGTGTGCGTGTTTCGGAGACACAGCATACATCGATTTTAAAGGAGTACAGGGTTTCAGCAAGCATTGCCTGTTTGCCAATTTGACATAGAGTGCGGACGTTAAAAGCTCCTATATAGAAAGGATATCATGGATTTTGACAGTTGTTATTTGGTTCATTGTTAATGGGCAGTAAGAAGCATGAGGCCCTTCGGTCAGATAACTGACAGTCAAATGACCCAGCAATGTTTGCTTGTATGTTGGGAAGGCTTTGGGGAGGGACAACGGTGGACGCTGAACTGCGCGGGCAAATGATACTTCCCGGTTGCCCAGGCGAGGAAGGGGGTTTGGTCGAGATACCCCACCTTGAGCCTTTGACTCAGACGTCTGCCCCACGAGGCAGTGGGAGAATGTAGGCTTTTGTTCGGGGACCTTGCCCGTAGCCTCTGACTCAAAGGTCTGATCCACAAGACAGCAGACAATAGGGTTTTCTTTGGGAACCCTTTCCAGAGCCTATGACTCAATAGTCTGACCTGCTCGGCTGCAGGGGGTTGGCCTAACCCGAGGGCGCAGGGAATAAGGCATTACTGTCTCATTCTGGATGTGTTTGAGCACAGCAGGTGCCTTTTGAGTAGCACCGAACTCATTAGTTTTGAAAGTGGATAATGCTCTGGCGGCCACGGTCAATCGTTGGGCGATCGGAGTGTGCGGTTTTTGGGGCCGACCTTTTCTAACCCGTCCTTCCTCAGGGGGAAGGCAGCATCGCTGTTTCCATAAATACGGACGTGCTGGTCGCCTGGGGGAAACACCTTACTGCCTTCACACTCCTGTCGCAGAGATAAGTAAGATTTTACCCCCAGAAAGCCTCGTAGCACGATTACTCGTAGGTGTTTTCATTTAGGTTCATGCTGTTGCAAAATACTAAACCAATATCCCCCAAAGTGAAGTTGTGCCATTGTGCCATGTTGAACGTGGCCGTTGTACTCCACGATGGTCCCAGGGAGTACGGAATGAATATGGGGATACGGAATTCTGGCCAGCTTCGCCAGTGAACTCAGGCGGCGCTCCCAAAAGCGTCTGATCAACTACAGAGTTCAGCCGACTGTGTTCACACGCTGTTGTGACATCCATTCTGACAAATTGATGGTCAGTTTCTACAGACCATTCGATGTAGTGAGCACTGCAGAGACTAAACTGTTATGACCCGAATCACCTGTTCAAGCTAAACAAGCAAGCCACTGGATACCAGAAAGATCCAGGTACATCGGTACAGTTTGATATATGGCGATTGGTAGTAGTTGAGCCGGTTTCACTAAACAAGTGTTTGTTGACGTTCAAGATCTCGGAAATGAACTTTTGATAGCTCAAGTATTTCATGTGCACAGCACTCACAAAATCGACTTAAAGTTTGAGTTATCCAGGGTTCCTATAGGTTTGAAGTTGGTTCGGTTCCGGGAATAAGAATATTCCTTTTGTTCCCCAAACGTCACGGAGCTGCTGGTCCCGATGAGATCCCACCCGTTGTGTTCAGAGGTCGGAACGAAACCCTCAGTTCATGTTTTTCCAACCTATTCGCCTCTATGTGGAGTCTTTGAACATGAATTCAGGGAGAGACGCTGGAGGGTTGGAGGGACAATATAAGTACCTTAGGAGCTGCATTAGCTTAGTCACCAATGTGACAGACGAAATAAACGCACGGGTCTTGAATGCCAGAATTGCGCTTGCCAATTTGCGCCACTTTTGGTATCAAAAGGTATCTCAGTGGGTCTCAACATATGCGTATACCAGACTAAAGTGCGGGTCATGTTGATGTACTGCTGCAAGACTTGGCCACTTCGGGCGGAAGATATGAGACATCTGCATGTCCTTGGCCACTGATGTCTCAGAACTGTAGTTGGAATTGGCTGGAACTGGCGTATTAGGAATGAGGTAATCAGATGGGCTTTTAGTGAGGCAGAGATGCTGGAACAGTGCATCCGGCACTGTGAGTTAAGGTGACTTGACCCTTTGCCACCGACTTGCCATCTGCCAAGGTGAGCGCTGTTTTCCATGCCTGATTCGGAGTGGGCAGAATTCAATATGACAGGAGAGTGCAGGATGTTACAAAGAGTTTGGGTGCTGTTGTTTGCTGTTTGCCTTCCATGATGGTATCTACGTGACCCTTCTTATGCTTCGCTGAAGACACTGAACGATATAGCGGCGTTCATGCTGTCAGTTTCCATCTAGATTGTTGGGCAGAGTTTTGAGGTGTAGGCATCTCGGATGTCTTGTCAGCTAACTCTAGGTCCCCGCCGCTGTTTCATTTCTTCTTTCGGCCGTAAGGCTTTATTGAAATAAATTCACATAACAGTACCTTAGTGAGAGACCATTGCTATCGTCTGGCGTTCCTCTCAATGGTGATAATGATCGTGTCAGTTCGTGGTGTTACTATCACGCCCAGCGACACTGTCGGCCAAATTTCATTAATAGCCCGTCGATTTGGTTTACAGCTCTCATACAGAAAAGTGCAGTGGCACAGCATCTGAGCAACCTAGGTTGAACGGAAAAATTGCGTGCATCAAAAGCGGTTCTTCAAGGTTAAGCATTATCTAAAATCACCAGGTAGCGGTAAACCTGTGAGCGGGTCACGCAAAGTACAAAGCAAGGTTGTGTCCGAAATCCTCTGGCGGACGTTCAGCAAGGCAGTGGCTGAGGTTGATAAATAATACACGAGGAGACTAAGGGTTTTAAAAACCGATTAAATACTGAACAAAACAATCCCCCAATTTATCATCTACAAACCCGCACACACCCCAATATATTCACCCCAATAATATCTACGACAACTACGTTTGATCTTTTGTGAGATGGTCATCTTCTGATCTTAACGTACTTTGTGATCGGGATCCGCTGTACTATTTAATTCGATTTAGTAAACTTTGTTGTTGTTGTGCAAAGTGCACCCTGGCTAAATAATAATTTCTCATGCGGTTACTCGTCTTCACTGTGTGCCTTGTCCCTTTTGTTCCGTCAGATATGATTCGTCGACGAAATCTGCGTACAAGAGCAATCAAGTTGTTCATTCTGGACGAAGCCGATGAGATGCTAGACAAAGGATTCAAGGAACAAATCTACGACGTCTACCGTTACTTACCTCCAGGGACTCAGGTCGTTCTTCTCTCCGCAACAATGCCTCACGAGATATTGGAAATGACCTCCAAATTCATGACGAAGCCTGTTCGCATACTGGTCAAACGGTGGGTTCAAAGCAGCAGCATCTCTTCGGTCTCGATGTGTTAGCATATTTCCTTGACTTATCGTTCATCGGTAGCTTATGTCGTTTTCCAAACTCCATTCAAAAACCAAAAAATAACGAACACGACAATTGGGCAGTTTGTCGGGTGATAGACCATCTTTCTTGTATGGTTACTGGACTCTTTATCCGGTGTGTCAATCTTGGATAAAAAAAAAGTTGCATACATACACTCAAAATGACAACAAATGGTTCGAACTGACCGTGAAGGAAACGTTTATTCCACACACTTGGAATGCATTGTCCATGTGATTGACCAATATGCTTGTGAATTACGATTCGTCCAATCGCCATGATTCCATGTGGGTCAACTGGAAATTGCAGATGCTATATGTGAACACTGTACTTATTTTCATTCACTCAACCTCAGATTCCACTTTGTTCAGGTCGTTTCGCCTTCACACCCTTTTGATGCAAAGCTGAAGCCCCTTCCTCTTAACCCGTCACTAGGACTTTCTTCAGTTGTCAACTACGTGTTTCCGCTACCGGTTTTTTGTGACCCGCGGTGATTGTGACAAACTCATATAGTCGGACTACTCACAGTTTGGTAGTCTGTGTGCCTTTACTGATGGTTGATCGGTTCACTGAGCCTGGGAATTAGCTTACAAGTCTAATTTCAGTGTGTGACTGAGTGACGACCCTGAGATTATATTTGCAATGAACCCTAAGAAGGAGTCGGTGTATGATAAATGGTCCACAGTCTACTCAGAGGGCGAGGTTTTGCCTGCCTATTCGGACTCACTCTTGGCTTCTCGATTGCTTCCGTCTAGGCGCTGCCTGAGCCTTTTTGGTCTATTCGGGTACGTTGTCGCCGGATTTGTATCGCCACCCCTCGATTTGCGGTTTTCATCACTCCTACACACCCTAATCAACCGAAATTTCAATTTCAACTTTTAGTGATGAACTGACTCTGGAGGGGATCAAGCAATTTTTTGTGGCCGTGGAACGAGAGGAATGGAAATTCGACACACTGTGTGACCTGTATGATACATTAACAGTCACACAGTCTGTCATTTTCTGCAATACCAAACGTAAGGTCGAATGGCTAACAGAGAAAATGCGCAAGAACAATTTCACCGTGGCCTCAATGCATGGAGATATGGTACAACGCGAGCGGGAGGAAATCATGCGTGATTTTCGAGCCGGAGAAAGGTAAGTCTTGTTTGTGGTGATCAATAGCCAATGCACTCACCCGAGCGGCCAATATTTAGAAATGTTGATCAGCTTTGCTCAACACTGTTATTGGTGCGGACTCGTATACCCATATTACAATTGAACATGTTTATCTACAGTAAAATATGTTCTCTCAAGCGCCATCCAGCTCCCGATCCGGATGAACTTCCACCCGCATTGTTCAAAGACGGGAATGAAGTCCTCAGCGAACGCTTGTCTGTTCATTGGGAAAATGAGTCTGTCCCAGACAACTGGTGAAAGTTGGTGATATTGCCCATTTTCGAAGAAGCGGCTCGGATTGAGTGTGATAACTGCAGTGGGATCAGCTTGACCCCGGTCCTAATGAGACTTGGCGTCGCTTGTGCTTCGTCGCCTTACGGTGGCTCGCGAGACACTGACTCGAGAGCAGCATTCAGGATTCAGGCCTGGTAGAGGTTGCGTTGACTAAATCTTCACACTGCGTCAGGTGCTAGAACAACGCCATACGTATAAGCGACCCACAATTCTGGTGTTCCTGGATTTCCAAGGCGCATTCGACTCGGCTGATCGGTCTGTTCTTCTTGACACACTTGTCCACCAAGGAATGTCCCGGAAGTTTGTGAACATAATACGTTCTTTGTATTCTCAGACTTCCGGACGTGTGAGTGTACGGCGAGCTCTCCAAAAGTTTCCGTGTACAAAGCGGTGTCCGTCAGGGATGCCCACTCTCTCCATTCCTTTTTAACTTCGTGATGGATGAGATACTGAGACGGACGCCGAAAGGTCTTCAAAACCCTGGTGTTCAAATAGCCTCTGAAGAAAACCTTGTCGATCTGGAGAACGCAGACGACATCGTTCTCATTTTCGAAAAGGAGTAGGCGAAGGTGTTTTTAGATGAACTGACCAAAGTCATCCCGTCCTTTGGTGTGCACTTTTACCCACAAAATGTAAGTTCATGATCTTGGACGTTCAGTCTCTGAAAGCGCCACTTACAGTCCAGGGAGAGGTACTAGAATTTGTGGAGCGTTTTACGTATCTTGGAAGTTGTATTAGTTCTGATTGTAGTGTGACAGATGAGATGAATGCACGAATCTGCAAGGATCGGGCCGCGTTTGCTAATTTGAGAATCTTTGAATCTCAAGAGACTTTTGGATCAAGCTGTGGTACGGACTGTTTTGTTGAATGGTTGTGAGACTTGACCTGTTCGAGCAACGGAACTGAGACGTTTTCAGGTGTTCGACAATCGTTGTCTCAGAACCATATTTCGTGCGGGTTAGTGTCGTGTGTCCGTAAGACGGCAATTAGAAGGTGAGTTTTCGGTTGCGCAACGAGTACTCCCACTGAACAATGTTTCCAGTACCAGAAGCTGCGTTTGTTGGGACATGTGTTGCGTATGCCAAACTATCGTTTGCCGACGAGTGCTGTTTTCCATGCCCAATTTAGAGTGGCGTAAGCAGAGAGGTAGCCAACCCTTGGCTTGACAGAGGGATATGAAGGATATTACGAGATGCTAATCGCTTTCCAGGCTGGGGACCGCGTGGTCCTCACTGCGCCTTGTGGGAGACACCACAAAATATGGCTGGTGAGATGGCTCAGGTGGTTAGAGCGCGAATTTACTGACCTGAAGGTCCGTGGTTCGAATCCGGCCTCTGTCTCGACTTCCCCTGTCTAGGCTTGGGCAACCTGACAGTATCCCAGCCCTCGTGCTTCCTTCGGATAGCATGGCAGTTAGGCACTAGAAGGATGTTACAGCTGAACGGTTTCGATTTTTTATGGATGCCAACCGACGTCAGTGGCGATCTCGTTTTCAGTTTCTATCCAGATTGCCTGAATGAATGTCTGGAGGTGCAGGCACCTCGGAATGGTTGTGGTAAGCTAGCAATAAGTCCCTTCCCCGTCCACCTTTATTCTTTTCTTTTCAATAAGGCTTTCAGCTAAATCATGGTTGTACGGCAGTGAAGCGTCGGTATTGAACATTGATGTCATGCTGTCGATCATGATAACTCATCCGTTTCAGCTTATTGCAAAGATGTCTGCGCGTCGAACCAGGTATATCTGCTACCGCTATATGATATCGTAAAACTCGGTTTTCGTAAACTTTTGGTGGTAGGTTTTATAGATCGAAACAGACGCCGGGGCATTGTCTGGTAGGGGATGTTCGATTCTTGGTTATCCGTATGATATGAAGCAGTTAAAAAGAAATTCACCCCTCTCGAAGGATGATTCTGTCAAAAGGAGCGTTGATCACAGCATCTTAAGATATGGGGACTAAAAGAACTGTCAGGACTAATGGCATTTCTGCCAAGATTAATGACGTTAATTTTAGTTGTGATTCTTCACCAGAACAGTCAGTGATACCAGTGTTCGTGGTAGTGGATCGTGTGCTTTCATTATCTTCACGAAAACGAGTACATTGAAGTGCTTTTATTCAAAATGCAAAGACCAGTTTGCTCACAATTTTCGCTTTGGTCTTTCCTTTTACAGTCTCTGACGACTGTCCATCTTCGTTTGTTTCGCTATCTTCTTGCTCTGTCACACAATCTCGTTTTATTTCCAGCCGCGTCCTGATCACAACCGACCTGTGGGCGCGTGGATTAGATGTACAGCAAGTGTCTCTGGTCATCAACTACGACCTTCCTAATAATCGTGAATTGTACATCCATCGAATCGGTCGCTCGGGTCGTTTCGGTCGCAAGGGTGTAGCGATCAATTTTGTCAAGACCGAAGACATTCGAATCCTTCGTGACATTGAACAGTACTACTCCACTCAAATCGATGAAATGCCAATGAATGTGTCCGACCTGGTTTAAACTCCCGTTGGCTCGTTTTGTCGGCTACTTCGCGTTTCTGCATACACTGTATATCGTGCTTTATGTCGTTCTTCAGCTGCTTGCATGTGCTAGTCGTTGGTCTTTGAGGTATTGGCTATTTTGGGCTAATAGATGGTTCTACGTCCCCAGTTAGGGGAGATTCCACAGATACGAAGCTGACCGTTTGTTTCTACACTAGTCGGGATGCAGCATCCTTCCGACGCACTCACCAACTTGGATCTTAGGTGGCTGTTCGCCGAGCATGGCCATTCGATTGAAAGCATTTCGTCAGCAGATGAACACCAACCGGTAAACGCAGTCGACCTACCAATATTCCTATACATTACGAGCATACACCATGCTTCCTAGGTGAAGGTAGCCATACGTGAACTCAGGTGCGATTGTTGGTTCCGAAAATGTTTCATGTAGAACTGACAGTTCTCATCAATCTGAGTGGAAAGACCCTAGGTACGTGATAACTCCATTCTCAAACCTTAGGCGCATACCAGCAGCCAACTGCAGAAAAGTAGTTACTTGGATATCTCTGTGTAGGGTTCGGAATGCCTTTTCTCACACTCCAGACTAGGCATGGGGCTCTGTTTTTCATTTCAGTGGACGTCGTTTATCTCCGAGGAGCGTGGACCGTCATTCAATTGGACATACTGATTCCCTCTTAGAGTATTATTCGTGGGGCTGACCAATCTTGTTTACCATTTATTAGTTTGTGGTAATTACCAATACACACATAGTTGTTTATTGAGCTCTTCGACCCTGAAACGATGAGTTTGTCAAGAAACTCGACTGCCCGATAATTATCAGGCAGTTGTTCCTGATGTTTAGTCATCGAAGATCAGAAAATGGCCACTCCACCACGCGTTCCTTTCATACTCAGACTTGTCAGTTAAGGGTAACGGATCGGTCTCATATACCTATGGTTAGCAATGTTTCACCTTGACCGCAGGACCAAGCAGCTAATAACCACACAAACGACTCTGGATGTACAGTTCACTCATACTGGTGGACCTGAGAGTCCAGGGGTTTTATAAACAGGGCCCACTGCCATTCAAGGTCAACTTGACCCGCCAAGCTTCGTGCGCACTAGTTGCCGGGTAAAATGTGAGTCGTTCACAATATTGCTTTTCATGGTTTTGTGCAGCAGTTCACGACTCTTCGAATCATCCTATGGCTGCCGAGTGGTGACGACCTCAAATGTATCCGTTCACTTCGTCTTCTGCTACTCCATTAATCCACCGATTTGTAAAATCCGTCAATTTGCGTCCTATCCGCTTGATGGCGAACGTAGATGTGAGGCTTTTGTCCATCTTTCCAGTGTGTATGACACATCTTCGGAGTCCCATTCAAGAAAAGCGAGTTGATTCGTCAGATAAGTCGCCCAGCGTCATGGTCAAGCACTGAGAAGCGCGACTTTTTTCTCGCCATTATTTGGTGCTCGTCCACATCTAGCGTGCGTCATAATCGGGTAGAGGGGTGGTGCTCCATTGTTCATTGTCCATTGTGGACAATCATCACTCACTTTTGCTGGTTGAGTACAACCTACCGTCCGTGCCCGATCCGATCGATGACATCACGAGTGATTAACATGGTATCAAACTTACCTCAATTTGAACGGGCAGCATCCGAACACTCGAGGTAATATTTACCAGCTGTCGGATCCTTCTCACATCTTCCGTGATTATGTTTAATGCAAGATGCAAAACCTCACAGTTCTATTCAACTAAAACTGAACGCACGGAAGAAACTCACAGCTGGCTAGCACCCGAAACGGATTTGCCGGTCAGTATTGGTTGTTCCGGTGGACAATTGTAAACGGTGAATAAACCGAGGACTGGAACGATGAACCGCATCTCTCGCTTATCATATTCTTTAAGTGAACATGTTGCATAAAGGCCGCACTGTTTCTCAGTTGGCGCGATATTTGAGATATCCCAGTGTAACTTCCTGTCATGACACGCTACTCATAGGGTTATTGAGATTTTTCCTGTGGTCTGCTAATCTCACCGTTCTTTTGGCTCGTCTTGACTGCGTAGTTCCCAACGAACTTATGTCCTATTTGAACGCCAAATAGTAGATGTCGAAATACACCCAGTTGTGAACTGCGTTGGGGTTGAGGGAAACTCAACTGAACGTTTCACCTGCCTGATAACCCTCAAGAGAGGTGAAACCGGTGATGTGCTCTCGAACAGTTGTCAACAGCCTTATTAGTAGTTTGTTATGTCAACAAATCAAACCAAAGGCGGTTTGCGCTAAGCCGGCTGATACTACCTGCAAGCCGCTACTAATGATAAAAGCGATTACTCCACCTAATTGACAAAGGACCCTATTTCTCTGAGTTTGGTCCACGTGCAAACCAAGGACAAATAAGCTATTTTTGCTAATTCACTTCTCATCATTAGGTTTGCACGATTGACCCTATAAAGCATTGTTGCTGAACCACTCGCCTTCTCAAAACTCTCGTAAAGAGATGAATTGATTGAAATTGACTATGTGACCAACCAGACCTAATATGTTTTAGTTTTATAAACTTAATTTGAAGAATAGCTTTAGTATTGTCGAACTATCACCAACGTCAATCTCATGTGGTCGAGTCCTGTCGATTCTGATAATGCTTTGACGGATACTGGTGTCGAAAATGCATTCTTGAGGGTAATTCAGCTCGGAATAAAACTTAAACTACGGCTAGTCTAGGTGCGGCTGATCTCCGGGATTGTTGTTCCAATGTTGGTGGCAAATATCACAAGTCGGATAGTCCGCTAATCCCAGGGTTTATCATATACGTCATAGAGACAACCTATGGTAGCTCAGGGGTTAACCTTGGAGTCACAGACCCCAATGTGGGCACCATGAATGTCTGTTGGTTCGTGCTTTTGACGACGAATATCTGTGACTACCGATCTCACGAAATTCGAACCAGTCTGGTCATATCAACCCAACCACGGCTGCCTCACTCTAAGGAATTTGGATTGAACTTTTATCGGAGGTCTTAATCTTCCTGTACATGGATTGGCACTCTAATGGCATCTTAGCTATCACGAAAGCACGAATTATCTTACACACAAAAATAATCTCATATCGTGTGGGTCGACGTTAACCGGCATCAGTTTGAGCATGCATCAGGACGAATAAGTGAATCTGTGACAGCGTCTTTTTCCATTAGTACCTCTTGTTTTTTGGCATTCCGTCCGATGAGTGCTTTTCTGTGTAACATTCGAGGACTACAGCTTCTGCTGATATTGTGGTCTACCTACTAATGCTGTCTAAGATGTCTTTTCCGTCCCCGCATTCTGAATTACACTCATTTGGTGTATATATAATCCAACTTGTGGGTCCTACACAATGGCTGAAATCCGGTCTCTGTAGTCAATAACCACTGAAAACCGACCAACCCCGGATACCGCGAGTGCGCCCAACTGGACAGCCCACTATAAATCTCTTGATAGTAGACAGCCCTCATAGCTTGGTAATCCTGATATATATATTTCAGCCCATTTCTCACGCAATCCGCAACGGAGTCTTCATCTGTTCGACAGCAAGCCACACACAATTCGACCTGACGGTGCTCATGTAGAGTTGATGTAGCCTGGTTCACATAAACTGAGCGCGTGTGTCCTTGAAATCCCAAGACGGTCAGCTGGTGTCCTATCCACTAAGGCTATGACTCACTTCGACGAACTGTCCGGCGGCGCCTATCCAAAGAGGAGTATTTCGTTCCTGCTGGGTACGTGTGATTTACTGACGGTTGTTGCCCACCGTCTCTACAACCCTCATTCCCGTCTATCGCAGAAGTCGATCGTCCCAGACCAATGCTTTCGTGACAATACAGTCTTTATATAAGCAGTCATTCATAAACTGTCTTCAGTTTCGGCTAGGTGGCTGGTCTTTATCGTTATTGTTGTGAATATAGGTAGGGAATGTGTGGATCGAGG
>NW_008751670.1:962350-1016963 GCF_000715545.1 Opisthorchis viverrini
AGGTAGGGAATGTGTGGATCGTGCGTCGTGGATCGAAAAAAACCCATCAGTATGCATATGTTGACGTCATCAAAGTGTGATTCTTGCTTTGCTGCATAGGTTCTCCAGTGCTACTAAACATGAAGTTAACGGGTACATCGTATTTCCCGTATGCACGTATCGATTTGTAAAACATCTTTGGTTGGTTATTCTACGTAGTTCCCCGTTCGGACGCTTTCAAATGCATTACGTTAGATCTCCAACCTCTGCTGTCGTCTCAGGTAATTTGGTGTTTCTTGCAAGTTATTCAATTGCTCGAAATCATACACTCGTGAATCCGAACTGGTGGGTAAGGCAACTCCACACACGACATCTGAAATTGAGAAAAAGTCTAGTGACCCCCATCAGTAGATCGCTTACCACTGTAGGGACCCTATTTCAGATGGTTAAGCAAGCAATCGAGGATTTGCTTTTGAATGATGGTTTGTCAATGGTTCCGAACTGACTGAAAACTTCAGCATTCTTCATCTGTATGTGGTCTCCTTCATACTCAGTGGTTTGTAGACGACACATGGGACGGACAAAGGCTAGTGAAAGACTTGTTAACGGTGATGGTTTAGCAAATAAAGTAGATTATCACATAAAATACCCTTGGGAAGGGAATATATAAGATACGATTTTTTCAAATGGCCCACAAAATTTCGAGCATATTAGAGGTTGATTTTCAAACTAACATTCTATCTTAATTCAAGAAAACTCGGACAGTTCCTTTGCGACTTCGCGCAGTCCAGAAGCTCCTGTTTCAAGCTTTTGCCAGCAGCGTCAGCTGAAGCACTAACCCTCATTTTGAAGGAAAAGTTTGCACGCAAAAATCTGCATGAGAGACGTAAAATAAATATGGGCTAAACGGGAATCTATCCTTTCCGTCCGGTAGGGGGACTCACGCGGCAAATTATGGTTCAGGATGAATACTATTTGGCCTCTTCATGGATTGTTTGTTTTTCGAAGAAAGTCTACCAGGGAATTAATGTGATTGCGGAGCATACGGAATTTCGCGAACTACACTCATTTGCATACCAATTTGGTTTTGACGAGAGACTCACCTGGAACCCAGCTGAATCTCTCGTTTATGATTTTTTTAAGCAACTGGATGTACTGCACCGGGTAGCATCATGTTTCGGTTGGCACGATATTCGCGATATGGCGATACATGTAGAACAAGTAGAACATAAGGTTGACGAAAACTTGAGGCTGATGAGCCCCAAGAAGGGCGAGACCGGTGGTGGGGCCGCCAAAAGTTTTCAGCAACCTTGGGAGTAGCGCATTACGTCCATACAGCGTTTTCGTTCTTACCTCATTGATAGTCCTATGGCTTGTTTCACTCCAATTGTATTAATGGGCTTTCGTTTTTGCTCACTTATCCCATGGTCGTACCCGACCCTACGAATGAACTGACCTCACAAGGTATACTTACTTCGGGAACGCCAAGAACTGGCAAATACTTTTCTGAATGTATCACTGCTATCACCGGTGCATTCATCAACGGAAGCTCACACTTGCTAACATGTTTTAAATGAAACTGAAAAAAAGTCAACCGAAAGCGTTTGAGAACGCCAGATTTCTATTGTCGGAGCAGAATTTCTAGTTTTCATCCTTAATCGAACATGTTACGTTGTATCCTCGTGGGATGTGTTGGTGTGGTGGTGGGATATGATGGTTCTTTGAATTTGTGATTGCTGATTTGCAACCAAGCTGAGGGAATTGTCGAATAATTTCAATCCACCATTACCTGCCCTCCCTAAACTACCCACCTAAAAACCTAAAATCCCCTCCATAATTCTATCCAACCCAATCTGGTGGAGTAGCAATTGCATATGTGGAACCCAGAGTGTTACAACGATGTCAAAGTTTGGTGTTGATAAATGGACCTCTGCATCAAACAGGCCGGTATGAACCGCCTCCTCACAGCGCGCTACGTATTGAGTGCCCTGGAGTTGAACAGTTCTGGGATGGATGAGTTTCTCGTGCAGTAAACTAAATTATTGACATGTGTGACTAATAAGTTACCTGCTCTATTTGCCAGAAGAGATGCACCTATCTCAAGGTTTGGTGGTCTTCGTTTGAAGCTGGTCTTCGAAATAACGTTTTCTACCTAATCAAAGAGAGAGGGCTACTTATAGGCTGGTGGAAACACCGGATCAGCAACGCTGAAGTACGTCAAATGGGGTTCAGGAGAAATAACTCACCTTCGATAGATGAACTGATCACACTGCGTAGGTTGCGTTGGCTTGGCCACGAGCTGCGTATGACAGCCGACCGACTCTTTTCGCAAAACCACGTGAAGGGTGGAAGAGAGCCAGAGGTGGTCAAACAATGACTTGGCAGTGAAGTATAAAAGCCATTACCAGCAAACTCAGCTGCGCCGGTCATTGCCTTCTTCCTGGATAGGGATCCCGAGATGGTCCACATCAATGGTTAGAAACATTGTCAGACATGGACCAGTCACGCCCTCAATCGCGCTCGTGCATCCAAGCTAATGCATTCAATGCATAGCTCCTTTTCCACCCCCCTACTTGACAGCTCACTGGCAGTGCTGGATTTATGCACCAATTTATCATCTCCCGCCCGCAATGCGCAGCTACCTACCCCACCTTCCCAAATCATCGATGAACGAAACTGCGGCAGCTACGACCACTGCACGACAAGTATGCGGTTATTGCAGCTGACAATGATGATGATGATGATCCATGCCGTTACATTTACTTAAAAAGGTTGCCGTCGGTTCCGCAAGAGCCCAATTAAACCAGGCCACTCACCCTCATTAGGGCTAGTCGGATGGATATCAAGAGGGTGAGCTCGTGGCTATTTGTGCAGCCCCTATAGAAGTTCCTGGACATTTTTAAATGGTTTCACCGTGCTGGTAAAGCGAGAAGCGCTGCGCAGCGTTTTCATCCTCATGAGGACTCGTCAACAGTGCGCGTCTCACGAATCTCCAGCGAGCCCAGAACTCGCCACCTCTTGGCTAGTAGCTTGGACACGTAAACAATCGGGCACGAGCTACCTGAGGATTTACATATTGTCGCCTGGCAGATAGATCTATTAGGAATCAAATGAACATATCGAGTCAGCACGGGGAAAACAGAGCGACCATGTTTTCACCGTAGCCTGTATATGGCGCGGAGTATCCGGCGTTCTTATCTGTTGAATACCAAACACGACCAGAACAATGAGGGGGAAGTTACGGGAGCGTGCCACTCGATTCATACCTTGAGGAAAGGTCATGTAACTGCATGTGATGCTTTCGCAAAAACAAGTGGGTGCGTCGGCCCGCACAATCAGATATCGCTTAGACTGCACAGAGGTGACTGAAAACAGTGGTAGTTGACATGACAAGTACTGGTAGAATCACCAAAAATCCACGAAGTAGGCCAGTGTATGGATCGTCGCAGTCGTTCTAACTCTCTGGAAGTGGCATATATTAGGCAAAATAGATAGCCACATATATGATGAAGCAGTCTTCTGTTCTCTTGAGAATAAGGCTTCTATCGGATAGGTTATACCTCAGCAAAGGGAAGCCGTGCTGATGTCGCCAGTGATTCAAACACTAGTTAGGATTCAAGTGGCGGAATAGTCGAATTTTATCGTTTGAATATACAGCGTCACTGATGCAATACGATCACAGCTGCTCCAGTGTAAGTGATGGAAGCAAATGGTGAAGATGAGGCGAGCCTCATGCCTCCAAACTCCCCCGCTCTCAGAAACACCTGCTGCCTTGGCTATACCCAAACCTAAAATCATCATTAGTAAATGAGACCAATTTCAGGCGTAGGTGGTAGATTGACATCAGTATGTTGACACAATAAGGCAAAATGGCTAAGGTGGTATACATGAAATGCAGAGGTGGCTGTCGCAATACCTCTTAGTGACGAGGTGGGAACAGACTCGGGAAATGTGGCTTCATGTGTTGTTTACCGATTCCAATCCGTTACCTTTCTGGAGGATGGGGCTTCCCGAAGATCGAATAAATTCAGGAGTCCAAGATTCAGGAATTCGGATTCTTCTCGCACTGGTGATGAGCGAATGTTAATGAATCGACTGGCTTATTGACAGAGGTTCACTCTGTCCACATTGCTAGAAGGAATCATAAAAGTCCCTGATGTGTGAAGGGTGACGCGGAACTGTCCGCATTAGCGGGTAGGAGTCGACTTCGATGATCCGTGAACTGCCGTGTGCAGTACGATTATCCGGGTTTGCACCGAGAAACTCAAAGTGCCATTGACAGACTGTATCTATCTCTTCGTCATCTTGAATGTTCAAACGATTTGCAGAAAAATTCGACGAGCCCTTCAAAGAAACAAGGAGATATTTGTCAAACACTTAGTTATGGATTTTGACATCAGAACACACTGTGGGGTGTTTTCATTTCACACAATCCCAGTCGCAAACGTGTGACTACGGACGAATACATAGTTTCTGTTGGAAACTCCAAAATGAGAGGGGGAGAGGTTACCAAACACTAAACATGACGCAACGTCATAGTCAAGTCTTTTCTATCAGACAAGTTCAATTTTTGTCTGGTTGTGACTGCGACCTCAAGGAAAGTCAATAACTGGGCCGACAACTTATGTTGATCGCTTTAGAGGAAAACTTGGTACTAATTATGTGACCAAAGTGAATCAGGTGCATGTCAATCGAGGAAGCTGGATTGCGATCGGTTCCTAGCAGCCTCGTTTTGGTCTGGTCCGTCAAAGGCAAGATATATTGAGGCATATGTTCTTTGTAGACTTTCCAAGCCTGCGCCCAGTTCTACCAAAGTAACCATCATGCAATCAGATTTGAAGGAATAAGTACAATTTAATGCTAAGATTACTTATCGAATCGTTCTGATCGACATGTTTACCATAGCAATCTTAATTGCGCCTTGTGTTAATTCCGCTAGTCACTTGATTGATATCGACTCTTCCTTTAAAGTGACCATGGTAGGTTGTATACGAATGCCGAGTCTATGTTCTAAAGGACTTAACTGTCATGTAGCGTTTGCTTTGGTCCACGNGTCATGTAGCCTTTGCTTTGGTCCACGTGACTGAGGCTTAGACTGTCTTGTAATCTCAGTCCCTCACTTGAATTTCCAACAGAATGCTGTATGTACGTAGGCATTTCACATGTCACGTCTGTGGTTGATAAGAGCTTTTGAAATGGCACCATTCCACAGAAATTTTCCTCCTCTGATATCGGTACTGGAATTCTATTCCCTTTTTTTGAGAAGCACGTCAAAGGACAAATTTGTCAGTCACTGTCACACTCACTCCTCTCCGTAGGGTGCAATCCGTTGCCTCGGACTGTTCTCCTTCTCAGTCGGAAGCTTATACGCGATTCCTGAAGTGGTGAACACTGTGCCTACTAATGAGTAGTCCGGAAAACATCTGCTCTAATATCAGATACGGAAAACACCCGCTTAAGGAGTTGTCAGTTGATGGGGGTTATCTTCACACACCTGTGTTCAGGATTTTCAGGGTAATGAAACCACCATTCTTCTTCCACATGTCGGTGTTTCATCATCATCGAAGCAGTAAGAAGACAGGTTACTTTCAGTCACTTTCTTCAGTCGCGGACGCACATTAGCTTCAAAGATGAAAGATATGGTAAGAAAAATGAACCGTCGAAGGTTACTCTAGATCTTATGGAAAAAGTTGGAACAGGGCCGGTTGCATGGTACTCGAATCAGTACGTTCGTGTGCACTGTTGGTCGTGTCCGGATTAACATCGCTTCGCAAGAGCCTTCAGATTTCGATTTCAAAGCGGGATCGCGAGGAACTGAAGAGTCAAACTACTCAACCTGTTTCAGCCACGTATTGTACAATCTGTTTCCTGATAGTCATGTGTAATTGACATGTGGGCTCTTCCAACTTCACGGCTCGCGCGAACACCGCTCTTCTTCAGACAACGGTGCGAACTGCTATACCAGACCTATCCACCCTTACAGCTGCAATCGCCTGTCGTAATCCAAGTAACATGGACCTCAGCTGGGTTTTTTTAACCCGAGACGCAGAGTTGGTCATCCTAATGTCTGTATGTAGTATTCAAAAGTCGTGCAAGAAATTTTTTTCTCGGTTGGTTCTTTACTCACGATGCCTTACTCTGTTGATAGCCAATGTTATCCATACAATGAAACACCAAATCTGGACTTTGGTCTTACAGTCAGCACTTATGTCCCTCTCCCAGAACGTGACAGCTAGTTTCAAAGGCTTCTCATTGAATTTCACCATTCTGGCTTTCTACGCCTTCATAGGTTCTCTTGAAGGCAAGCACACTGGAGCACAGTAGGTTTATGGTTGTGCGGTAACCTTGATATGCCTGCGGTAGCTGGTGCCTGAGACGCTTGATTAATACAAACTATCAGAGCAAAATACCGGGTGATCAAAGCGACGCCCACTACTGATATCATTCATTTTAGTGCACATATGGTAGCGGGAGATAGCTCAGTGGTTAGGATGCGTACTTACTGACAGGAAGATCCATTGTTTGGATCAAACCTCTGCATCTCGACCGCTCCTGTCTGGGCTTGGGCAATCTGGTAGTATCTCGGCCCTCGTGCTTATTTTGGATGCAGTCGCATCTAGGCGTGATTTTTATTAGTGGAACACGTATGGTGGTTATCATCAGCCGGAGAAGCGGAGTTTTGTCACATGACAGTAACACTCTTTTAATTGTACTGGTACTGCGATATGCAAGCTTTCATATGCGCCACAAATTCATACGCATGCCACTTGGCTGATGTTTGTCGCTCTGATCAAAGCGACAACCCGGCCGCTTCTGTAAGCACATCATTCGGAGCCGAAGTGTAAGCTCTTCGTCAAGCTTTCCTATTTTGAATGCATGGATTCAAAAGCATTCCGAACACACCAACTACAACTGTTCGATGGGAACCAGAGATGAGAATATGCGAGATTTGCCGGAATTCTTTAAAATACTGAACATAATACTGAGAGCCAATCTAGCTTGAAAATTCTGCATCAACTGTGGCCAGCCCCACTAAGCTGAATCTGGTACAATACGCAACTAACCGTAAATTCCCAAAGGTCACGATCACAACTTAGCTACGTGAATTTCCAGTATCCGAAGGTAATGAACCCATTTCAGATTAAATACCCCAGAATGTTTCGTGAGAGTGGACCGTCTAGACGCTACTCCACTTCTCCCCAAGGTCGATTATCTACCGTACGGGAATTTTCAGTGGATCGAACCGGTTTCCTTTCGCTCAATATTCTGTCAAAGTCAAGGATGAACATGTGAGTCTTTTGAAGTAGCTGCGTAAACTAAGGACGCAGCTTGAAACGGGAAGTGAAACATAAGTTCAACTCCTAGAAATCATGTATTTAAACTGTTTACCGTCGACGATATTCCTGAATTCTGGTCCACACAACTCACCCAAATTCTTAATCAAACCTACTCACTAGTAAGGCCTATATCTACTATCATTTCCACCTTCCAGACAAATGTCCTCATCAGAGTTTTGGTTTAAGCACCGTTGCTTTTGAGTTGCTAGCAGCTACCATCCTGCGCAGGTCCACCAGTACTCACAGAAAGCAGTGTTGCGGTTGGTGTCCTCACGTCTCCATAAAGCTGTTCGTTATGGCTTACTCTTATCACGTTTGCTACTCAATTTCCCATTTAGCTTGATTGTAGAAGAAACCCTTGCTGTGTTTAATGCTACCGATATGAAACATATTATTTGGGAAAACTTTGAAGACCTTGAGTACACAGACTATGTCATACCGTTTCCAGACGTTGGACGGCCGCATGTGGACGAAGTGAATCACAGGACTCTTAAAGCCTGTTCCGGTTTTCTTCAGCGTCGTGACCTGTGAGACCGACATGTTAGCACGTCGGTGGACGGAACGGTCCACGGTGCTGTCGTGCATCCCGTATTATATTACGGTTGTGAAGCCTGGCTAGTGTTTGCGATAGCAATTAAAAACATGGGACAAAAGTATCCTGTGGCATTATCTTGTGCGGTCAGACTCAGTATCGGAGGTTGTACACTCGTGCGAGTGGATGCATTGGGGTCACTCCTCTATATAACCACAGGTGCTGAAACAGCGTCAGTCGTTTCTACAAAACTTCAACCTCTTTTGGACGCGCAGACTAACTAACGGTAATTGCCAGTTCCTCGCAAACGACGTGTCTTATCTGACTGGTGTTCGTTGCTGAGAACTCTTGTGCAAACTCTCTTAGACAATACACGCCCAGCTTTCATCTCAATTCAGAAAGCTAACACAACTCAGTTGTCCAAACCGGTCTTTGACACATCTGGAATCGATATTCACCCAAGACGTTTGCATATAAACACTAATTACGCGGAGACATGGCCCCACATAGGTAGTCCCCCACAGAGATGCAGGCAATATAAGCGCCAGGATTTGGCATGCATTTCATATGGCAGCCCAGCGAAACTGTGGTCAGAAGACACCTAGTTGGGCACTGTAATACATTTGAAACACTAACTCACTCTTCTGCCACGAAACGGTACGTAATGCATCTCATCTTGTTATGTTCGTCTACAGCTTTGCCATTGCGACCAAACGTATATGACCTTGAGACAGTTTGGTGATTAAAGAGCGAGGCTAATGGCCGAAAATGTGGTTCGAATCTAACTCTGGCTTCTTGATCACGCCTGTCCAGACCTGGGCATCGGGGCAATATCTCAACCCCCATGCTGCCTTCAGGTTACATGGCAACTATGTACCGTTCGATTGGTTTTACAAGTTCTAAAAGCTTCCGAAGAACGTCAGCACCGAAGTGTGTAAGCCCGGGGTAGCAACACTCAACCGCGTTCGGTTGAAGGCTCCAAAACGGCACAAAATGATGGTTGGAGACGCCACACTTTCAATGCATCGCTGTTCCCAACCCTACCACAAGAAGCTGGTTCCTAATTTTGAACTTACAACCAACACCATCCATGATGAATTGCTCAAAGTGCGTGGATACCAGCTATCATGAAGAACTATGAAGACTGTCTGTGATCACTGTAACTTGAACTGCTAGTTATAACCGCTAGAGGGAAATGAAGTCGCAAATGGTATACCAATTTCTTCAGTCTACGTTTCTAACTGTTGATTATTGCCGAGTTCTATGCATCACGTTTCAGCTGCGGGAAACATTGGCTGTAAAGCTACGAGCCTGCATGGTTCAGCTGAAGAAAGTGAGGAGTAGCAGCATCACCATTGTGTCACTTCCTCAAATCTTGACGGAATTATTTAAGGATGATGAAGTTGATCAGTAAAACGGGGGGCCAGATGTGTTGCTTCTTACTTACAAGGAACGCTGGGCTACAAAAAAAGAATGATACATCACTGCCAACATAAATTTCGCTGCCTTTAATGAATATGATGATAACATGGGCAACCGGGTAGACAGAATCGCGCCAGTGCCTTTTTGTTTTCACTTCATGATCAGCATTTGATAAGTGTACTGGCTGTGCTGCACGCAGAAATTCCAGATAAACGCATGCGTTTTACAGTTCATTCAAGGTTTCTTATAGATGAATTCACCTTTGGGTTCGAACAACCTTTCTTGATCCACTCTAGCACACGACAGCCATTGTTCGTCTTTTGGAATAATTTACAGTATTCACAAGCCACCGACGAATGAAGTATACACCCACTAGCCCAATTAACTGGGGTACATTCACTAGCCTCAGACGAATTGCAAACTAGGTGTTTCTTTCCGTTGTTTATACCAGACTCCGCCAGCGTCACATATAAAAACAAACCAATGAAGTTGGTCTTCACTTCAGTCCGTAATACAACATCCTCAATTGCCTAACTATCCGATAAGCTATATCGGTTTCATCGCCTTTTCGTCCATATTTCCAGGGGACTCCGACCAATAAACGACCGGCAACGGAAGTGGATGCCACTACCCGAGGTCCTGCGGACAAATACACCCGAACAGACAGTGGTAATCGACAAAGTAGGCATTCTGTTTTTACCTGGAAGCTCCATTTCAGAACCCGTGCTAAACACCATGTTGCGAGCAGCAGCTCGGTACTATGCCACGCTGACCGGGAAGCCCGTATCTACCGAAGAGGACGAATTCCAAACAACTATCGAACATTGTCCGGAAGGACAATCATCACTAGAAAACTATGGATTTCAAATCACGAAACGACGACCGATGGATTAGGGAAAAGGCAGAGACGAGTACAATAGCAAAGGTGAGATTATTGCTGAGGTACTTTGCAGTATGGGGCGAACACAGGTGGTGATGGTGTGTGTGTGTGTGTCGGCGCCTACGCCAACAGGTCGTGTTCACAATTTTTTCGGGGATTAAAGGGCTGTAGTCTGAGGCTTAGTCATCATTTTCTGGATTGAAATAAAAGAAATGCAGCACACAGAACAAGGGAACAACCAATCAAATCGAAGCAAAAATATGAATTATGTCAGTCAGACACATCCAGCTAAAGTACAAAAAATAAAAGGTCAAAAGTAGGTGCTTCCGAGAATGGATAAGTTAATAAGAACAATGGCAGCGGGAAATTAGTTGATCTGATGTGTTTTTCAGATCCCCAGGCGTGTTCGACGGCGCGCAGGCGTGGAAGCAACCGTTCGACCAATCACAGGGAAAACAGATGAATAAAAATACAGTGCTGTGAAAAGCAGCGATGGAATACTGATGATGAACGTATTGCACGTTGGTTGTTGCGATACCGGGACGAACGGTTGTTCAGGCTCAGAGGGTCCATTTTCACCTCAGTAGTATTCCTCGTCTTCTTCATTGATGGCATTGGTTGGCGCACCGGAACAGACCGGATTGTATTGCACTTTCTGGGTGGGCACATCTGATTGCCTGGACTGCTCCCATTTGGCTGAAGGTTCCGCTGGTTTACTGGGTGATGTAGCTTTCGGCGCATTGTTCGACGGGACGAGTCGTCCGACTGACTTATTTGTCGTTATCGTTGTCGTGTCGGTGGGCCCACTAGTTGCCACGTGAGCGTCGGTTGTGGGCCGCGCCTGTTGACCCGAGCTAATGTGTCTGTCCTGATCTATCGGCACAAACTGGAAGTGGTCACGCTTTGGGAGGGATGTTTGGCGCTGATAGCTATCGTCCGAACGTGATCGGCTGATCGGTTGCGTTGAAAAAAGCAATTTATCTACGACTTTGGGACAGAACAAGAAAAGAAGGGATGGTGTCAAGTGTAGGTGTCATCGGTATTTGTGCACCAGTTAGATTGTAGAAAAAGCTATCGCGATATTTCGGCGAGTTAGACACGACGGGTGCGACTCAAATAAATCTCTTCACAAAACCAACGAACATTTCATCTCAGACACTCGCAGTCTACCGCAAGGCTGAGAAAAACCGAACAGTCGCTTTCGGAGAATTCGCAGGTCAATCAGCCTGTTTTCTTCGTCAGGATAAAGATAATAATAGATAATCGTTCAGCTGTAACACCCTCATGCCACCCGAAGTAAGCACGAGGGCTGGAATACTGTTAGGTTGACCAAGCCTAGACAGAGGAAGTCAAGATGCAGAGGTCGGGTTCAAACCACGGACCATACGGTCAGTAAATTCGCGCTCTAATCACCGAGCCATCCCACCCCTTCTCCGTCAGGAGGTGAAAGACAGCCACGGAACTTGCATCGCATGAGCACTGAAAAACTATTTGGAGCATTGGACTGAGGCCCTATCACGTGGTCCCTACGTCGACAGCAATGACTAAGCATCGAGGTAAACTTGAATCACAGACCCCTCGATTGGTAGAGCGTGCCATAACCTCTGGGTCAGGCACGCTATTCAACGACGTTACAAAAGAGCTGGTGGTCAGAAATAGTAGGCAAGGTTCGAACAACCGACATTGGTGCCGATAAGTGAGGTAACTCTATTCATAATGAAAACAAGTAGCGAATTAAGAGTCCATTGCATACCCTCAGAATGCTTTCATTATGAATCGCTATTTGTGACAAATAGATGTACCAGTGTCACGGTCCTTTATCCGCAACACGTTTGGCATCGATAAACACAGAAAGCTTCAAAAACAAAGTTTACGGAGCGGGCAGAGCGGTTGAGGAATGACAAACGAGATGGACAGGCGTAAATGGCTCATACAGCAAGGTGCATCGATTGGCATCGGTATAAGAAAGCAGTGCCACGTGTCATGGATGAGCATTATGCCTCAGGTCTCTTTCTTCGATCGACTTATTTGAACTTCATTATTAATCTTAAAGGACCCGTTTGGTTTCACCTCGTTCCAGATAAGTGTTCGATGTCTTCGGGAAAATTTGATAACAATCGGCATATTTATTGCCAGGTAACGTTTCGTTTTTGACACAAAGGCTTCCTCAGGCCAAGTGACTAGGTTAAGAGGTTGGTCGAGATTTAAGGGGGAAGGAGAACCAATCAGCTTAGTCAAGCTAAATCTGTGTTAGGTGTCGCTGATGATTTATCAATTGAAGCGTCTTGAAGTGGAATTCTAAGGAAGCAAATCCGATCGGAACTAATTGCAAATTCCCCCAACCTATCAACGCAAGATTTTGGCAACCGCACTAACCGACGAGAGCCGCTAATTGACACTGAACACTGATCTAGTGCGTTGGTATGATGTCTCATTGATTGGTTCTCCGTCTGCCTTAAAACCTGGCCAACTTGGTGACCTGCTCACTTGTCCTGAAGAAGCTCTTGTGTCAAAAAAGAAACGTTAAAAACTGTCGATTATTTACCAAGCTCTTGTGAAAAGACTGCGTAACATGCTTTTGCTTTGCTTCTCAGGCACCAAAACACATTTTTGTTCGATCTTTTGGGTCTAAACATAAACGTTTCTCACTCAAATCTCTTATTGGTTATTCGAATGCATTTTACACAGCGCGCAACTTTCCTTACTTTCCACGAGGAGTAACATGAAATGGCCTTCATTTTTTGGACAACACTTTTGAAAGGAGCGTTTTCGGAAAGCCATAAGAAGGAAGGAATAATTAGTGCTATGACAATTTGGTTGGATACGAGAGGGATTATGCGGCTGGGACTATGAGCTTAACAAGTCAGCTGATTTAAAATCGCTTTTCACAAGCCCTTATTTACACTAGAATGCTTGGCGATTTCCACAGTCTCGCGTTAATCGTAGTCGTCACCTCAAAACATCGGCATTTTCTACATCTAATTCGTGTCCTGCATTCAGAACATGTCCTGCCATTGTTGAGCCTTTGACTGGCGGTCGAGATTCACCTGCGATCCTTGGTAGTCTGTTTACTCTTGTGCTTGCCAATTCTGATGTGAATATCCATGACAGTTTCTCCCACGTAGGCCGTATTAGTGTAAGTAACTGAATTCGATTGTGTTAATATGTGCTCCGGTTCTATCGATGAGGCTTCAACACATGAAGGTCCTTTCTAAAACCGGCATGAAAATATGCTTCGATCCGGAGTTAGCCCGTAAAAAAACCTACTTTTCAGTTGTTCATTGATAGTATGCATGTTCTCCAACGCGTCGTTCAGTGCGTACTTGGTAGATGTTGGCACACTATCTGTGGAACTTGTTCTGGAGCCGCGACCATCCGCTCGAGCTTGTACCGTCACGTTGGATTGTTGTGAACTGAGATAAATGAGACCAAGAGGGGAAAATAGCTCATTTAGGACACCATCACGTGCAAACCGAGTGCAGAGAAAGAGGTGTTCACTCCCGTTTCCACGCGATATCTCCATTTCAAGTTACGTATTTCTGTTTAGACTCATGGACCTTCTGTGATCACCGTATACCACCACTAGAAACATACGAAACTATCTGTCTGCTTATGGGTCGATCCAATTACCATGCACTGGGCGTGACATTTAATCAGATCATCCACCAGGATTGATGACAATTCACCGGTAGTCTGACGACTGTCTGAATCAGTTTGTAGCTGGTAAGACCTAGAATCGAACTAACCATCTACCCAAAGTGGTCGGCGGACGCATCTATAAATAAACTGCGACGGACAAACAAAAGGTTACGCGTTCATATATAATGAGTACCACCAAGACGAAAGCGATCATGTGGTTCAGTTTTTCGAAAAAATCCGTGAGTATTGTCAAATCCCGGATATACCCTGATCTTTGAGGACAAGCCAGAGAGGTGAGCTGAGGATCCGAAGTGTCCTGTGTCTCAGTCCTTCACAGAGTGTTGTTTAGCTTTTCTCGACCATCGATTGCGTATTTAAACGCAGTTACATGTTTGATTTCTTCATCTACAGTGGGGCCGCATAGGCACAATCGAAAACTTGCTGTTCACAATATTAACTTCTGGTCCTACGGGTGTTGTGAACTGAGCTAAATTGTCCGTATCGTCAGTGAACATCGTTCACAACTGTTAATATGTATGTGTAGTTTCCAACAGACACAGATAGAAAACTGCATAGTTGCACTCATTACACTCACCTGACTTGCCTCACCAATCGGTCGGAACATTCGCGTAACTTGAAAGACAATTGCCGAATCGAGTCAACCATCAAAGAGTAGTACATCTGTGACAGGTAAAAAAAAGCCATACAGTTAAAGCCTGTCTGGACTTTCGGATACAATAAAAAATGGTACCGTTGTGAATATCATGGAGTAAATTTATTTGAGATAACAACCCAAACCCTACTGAACACGGCTAGCTCATTCACAGCCGGTGAGCTAAAATAGCCTTGTTTAGTTGGAACGTAAACCAGTGTACATGTGTTGGGAGTGATAGTGGAACACAGCTTTTCCCTGCAGAGATCATATTTTTTGGAATAAGTGTGAAGAACTGGATGTACTTGGTCGCTCTGTTTGCAGTAGTAGCTTCTGGACACATGCGACATTTCCGCGAGACCTGTAGCGCACCAATAAGAATGCGGGGTTATGCTTACCGCGGAATCGTTCGAATCTCCCAGTTCCGTCCGAAAGCTTGCAGGAACGCCAGACGTTTCGGATGTATCCATTTCTGTTTTGTACGTTTGGTCAAACGCTTCTGCCGTGCCACCTAAGTTGTAAGATGGGTTGTGTGGGGCAGATAGTCTTTGATTCCTTGCGCCAGAACGGAGCGGAATTGGTGTCACGAAAGCTGACCTCACCGGTTCGTTGACGGCTGGGCCGGTCGTACTATCCGGCAAATCAGAAGTGGTTTTCTCAGGAAGGCAGTAGGCGGTTGATGGAGACCGGTGATCGATGCTTGTGAACTCCTTACCATTTTGTGACCGCAAGAGCTTTGAAACAGTAAGATGGACAACACAGATAGACGGTTAGCATTGTTGCTGAAAACTCACCCACTAGGTGCATAAGGCTTTCCTCAAATTGATTCGATTGCACAAAAGTACTTAACTAACTGAGGAGAAATCTATTTTGATCGAACGTCGATAATCGGGACGATTCCTGCGTAGGAAACAGTGCGACACCCTAAAACCGGGACTACCATGCGTAACCGCCTCACCAAGTGAAGTTTCAATACGGAGTCGTGCAGATAAGTTTTCGCCTGAGCGTGATCTTATGGAAAATTAACAAAGTATGGAATTTGCTAACAAATGTTACGTGGAGATTTCGTCCTGTAAGTGAAGCCAATCTATGCTGAAAATCCGAGAAGCACTGTAAAGCTGTTTCAACCTTATTGGGAATCATCAGCAGTGCGCATCTCACGAAACTCCGGAGAGTCTCGAACCCGCGACCTCCTGGCTAGCAGTTTGAACACAACCGTTCGGCCACGGGCGGCTGATCAGTAGTGTGATTAACAAATGTTATATCCAAAGAATACATAGCTCAGTATAATCCTACAGTATGAGTCTGTCCTAAATCTACGCTTAAAACGTGTTTTCCATATGTATTTTCATGGTTCGAAGATCATTTGCCATTTAGGCACTAGCTCATCCATCCACACGACGAACTGCGTAAAATCCGAGGTTTTGCTGGTTGTCTCGAGTTCAGTACTATACAATTAAGAGAATGACACTAGAGGAGTGGTTGTCCTGGTATTCTTAAGCCACGCATAGTAACTTGTTCAAACTACAGTCTCGTCCGTGGTGTCCTTCCGAAACAAGGAGCCTTGAGTTACCAGCTCAGAGGTGGGGACGAATATTCCCCTGGTCACACGGGTCTTCCATCTGAGAAGCCTAACCCTTATTATCCAATAGTGGCAGGATGGTACTGCCATGTCCTACTCGCAGTTTATTCACGTGGATAATCGGCCGCCAGATGCCAGATGACATCACATGCAACTACTAACCGCATGGTCGGGGATTCGAACCTCTATGGGTTCACAGTGCTGATACTTCTCAACAAAACGGCTATACAGGGCTTCTTGGCCTTACAGTATGGCTTTGCTCTACGTGCCAGATGGGATCCCAGTATAAAAAACGGTAGAACACCTTATCGTTGTACATAAAATCAATGGGTAACAGTTATTGTCTTGTTTTTATCCCTTTGACATTTCAGAGTTCGCAGATGCACACATTGCGCGAAAAAGTGCAGTGCCCCATGCAATACAATAACAGAACTTACTGTGGGTTCTGGATATTTTGTTTCTCTTCTATATGTGGACTTATCAATACATTTATTTGAGTCGAGTTTTTCATTGCATAGCGACAAAAACAGTGCAGCACATGTTCGGCTACAAATTCTGTCAAACTACAGTGGTTCCAGAGGACACGATTTCGTTTAGAACGGACATGAATGAATACAGGGGCGACGGCTCAATCGGTTTACTAGCGCTAACTTGTTAATCTCTGACTGAGTATCGTGTAGAAAAGCTACATATCGATTGCTTTGTTTCGGGACCACCAGTGGCTCTGTGACCGAGACATATCCGTCAAGCTCACCAAGCGTTTGCGTGTCTTGTCCTGGGATCGCCATCCAAAGAGACGGTGGTTACTCAAACGATAATCAAGGACTTTCATACCTTCCCATTGTCCCAGACCACCTGCTTCGGAGTCGTTTTCAATCCTACACAGGGCTAGGCGAAAAAAGCTCCACTGTTCAGCTAAAAAGCTAGTGCATGTCATATAAATGGCAGGAAGTACCTGGTGTAAGATATTGCCATTCAGAGCACCAGAGCAGCCGTCTGCAGGAAACATGATTTGCGGTAGCACGGATAGGATAGGATGAACGGGATAGTTGGAACATCGATTGGATAGCACTACATGCCGGATAACTTTGCCTACAGGACTACTCGTGAAATGGAACGTGGTCCACTAGCGTAAGGTCGACCGAATATGGCTCACAAGGTTTCTAAAGTTGTAAGAGTCGCAGCTTCCACTATGGAAAGAAAAATGTTTCTCAAGACTTACCGAAGTTTTAGTCAGACTGTCAATTCCTTGCGAGATCGCAGAAATGCTTGTAATCCAGGCATTGTATGCTTCGGAATCCACAACAGGGACTGAAAAAAATTACGAAAATTGCCTGGTCGGAAGGACAAGAACCAAACTTCAGCGAACTGGGGAGCGAAATTCTCAGAACCTAATAAAGTCTCTATTACACACCAAAGGGATACCACACAAGATGGAGTGATTCAGTCACATCCTCAGTACAAACAGAGTATGGTGATAGGTCACGAATACGATGGAAATTGGTCTTGAATGATCGCTCGTGCGGTGTACATCGTTGCCTCCGACTTGATTGAACAAACACGAGAGAACCAACTAAAAAACATGGAGTGGAGTGCCGCAGAAGTCCTTCGTAAGTTTGGCGGTGTATCCCAACCCAGATAATGTGGGAGGTCGACTGGCTGCCATACATGAACCCGGGTGACTAATCTAGAAGCTATCAACCATAGCAACAAAAAATAAATCAAACATCTAACTTCTACCTGGCTTTGGTGTATTTTTACGTCTGGTGAAAGTCCGGGAGTCGATTTCCTGCGATCCTCCAATGACTTCATCAGCCATAACTGGGTCGTTTGGGGTTGCTCTGTTCAGAACGGGCTGGCAAGGGATGTGTAGGTTGGGATCACTGAAACAGAGACCAGAAACACAACTACAACACATACATAATGCATTCACGCAGTAGTGAAGGTTACCAACTCTATTTAGTAGAGCTATCTAAGGAAGCTGGGGAAGTTATTCCACATGAGTTTCCGTTCTACACACAGCCTGCTAGAAATGTGCCACCACAAGCGAGGACTTTTGTCTTAATGGAGGTAGTTTTATGATAGAATTAGTCACCTCTGGAAAAGTTGAAAGACTCTGAATAAGCGGACGAAGTCCCTAAGGTGAGACTGTGGAGAAATCTAGTTGTGTTGCAAAGGAAATCAGCTCCAGATTTCATTATTACCGAATCCAGCACCAAGGACACACAGAACGGGGTACTCCCACAGTCAAGCGGATCTAAATAGCACCAATGTTTGGGAAAACTCCACTTACTACCCAACACCCATATTTACGCTGGTATACCTCGGCCCTTCAAGCAGTGCTTTTATGCAAGGCAGTCAAATCACTAGCTCACTGAGTAAGACAAGGGATACACCTTCCCGTTGGGACTCACAGAACGGCTGGCTGAAGTACCAACATGGACTACGTGGTTCTAGACATGCTTAGCCGATTAATCGAGAAGAACGGAACAGCGAGAATAGCCTGAGAAAGAGTTGTTTCACTGAAGCCAACAATGAACACGGTGGGCACCCATAAAGCGCATTCAAAAAAGAAATATATACAAATGACGTTGTAGATTTTTCACACAAATAGGGAGCTTCGTTGTGGGGTACGTATTGCTCTTACTCCCCAACCGGTATAGGAGGCACTCATACAAAGAATCCACGGTGATCTCCCCAAGAAGACGCGGAAGAGGTGATCAGGTACCAATTCAAGGGAGGCGTAGTTCCGCGACCCGAAGGCCTAATATTCCGAATATTGTAATAATCACATTCAATATGCTTATCAGTCTTGTGCACTCCTAACCAAATCCTCAGTTCTAAAACCTGTATTTTTTAAGGTTTGTTGAAGTGTGGTAACAACGTCCTATTGGGATTAGAAATGAGAAGCCAACCAAACTTACTTATAAAGAATGTTCTTATCACCCGAGACTGTTCGCACTCGGTTAAGGGATGGTTGGCCCACGCGCGTTCTAGTGAATGTCTCAGTCCCATACGGAAACGGAACACCATGGTCCTGTGCCCACACGTCCCTTGGGACAGACTGCAGCAAACTGGAGTTCGTTGGTGAAGCCGGTTCCGGTACAGAGGAGGAACCCGTGCGAGATTTTAGATGACACCCGTTGGCCGCATTGAGAGAGGTTCCGAAACTAGTAACATCCTGCAGAGTTGCAGAAGGGAGTTTACCACTCATAATTTTAGCTCAAATGGGTGAATGGATACAATCGCTCTGGTACAGTAAGCCAATTAATTGATCAAGGTTACCGAAGGGGTCATCTAGAAAGGGTGGGCCAAGACAGGATGAAACCAACACAGAAGACATTTCACGCAAACGTGAAGGTCAATAAGAACTAAGAACTAGATAAACCACGATGTGGATCCGAAAACAAACACAGGGTTCGTACGCAAATCAGAAGTCATTTAGTTTACTGCGTCGAGGTACAATAAGTTCTCAAGAGAGCTTCACCCGAAGAATGGAAGACACCCTGAGAGGTTCATTCTTCCCTAGGTCACATAAATAGCAGCCATATGTCTCTATTGTCCAACTATGGTAAACTATAACGCCAATTTTTACCAAAGTATCTAGGCTATACTCCCAAAAATAGAGCAATCCCAAAGGGTAGGATTTATGACTGATTTATTGATCAGGGAGGCCTATGACGGAAAAGAGGGCTTAGGATTGAACATCGCATCGTTGGTTGTAAAGTCATGGCAAAGTTTGGAAGAAACCACAAGAGTGCTCAAGAACAGAAACCTCCAACGGCAAAAACAAAGAAGTGATATATCGTGGAGAATGGGTTGCCGTGACTGAGGTTTGTGTGTTACCATTGATAGGGTAACATACAGTAGTCGAACAGCCAGCAACGATGTAGGCAGATGCAGATGGGCCCATTACCAGAGTACGAATTCTACCAACTAAATC
The DNA here is from genome assembly GCF_000715545.1 of Opisthorchis viverrini. NCBI lineage: Eukaryota > Metazoa > Platyhelminthes > Trematoda > Opisthorchiida > Opisthorchiidae > Opisthorchis > Opisthorchis viverrini. Next base: position 982,317 of record NW_008751670.1, read on the forward strand.
CGTTCGTCCGCAAACAGAGAAACGGTCATCATCATCATAGACAGCATGACATCAGTATTCAACACTGATGCTTCGCTGCCGTACATGTGCAGTTCATGGTTGACCTGGGCTGGAACATTGCCAGGGCGCCCGCACCCAGAGAGGAGGACGATTAGGGTCCTCAACCAAAGTCTTTGGCTCCAAAGCGTGACCGCAAGGCAGCAGTGCTTGGCCGGAAATTCAAGTACATTACCATTCTTACGGAACACGTCGCCACACATGTTCCGACTCCCAATCTGGAGGGTCAGGGGACTGTGTTTGCCAGACCTCTAACCGGCGAGTGTCGCAAGTATGCCCCAGTCCCCCAGTATGGTTCAGTGGGTCGCTGATGTAAGGTCCAGTCTCTTGGCCACGAACAAACAGACGGTGCTGAGAGTTTGTCATCCAGATTAAATGAGTAACTCATGATTAGCTCAACTATATTTGCTGCTTGACGAGACTATGGATGTGGTCGCTGTATCAAGGAGAGGAAATCGCCGGGTGCTACGGTCGAGTCAAAGGAGCAGGTATCGACAGATTTGGGTGTCATGAATGTACGGTTGAGGATAAGAGGACAAAAAACGTTAACCCTATCTCTATAGACGCTTAAAAAGTTAATTAGTACTGGAGGCAGCAAGCAAACTAACTTTGCTAAATATGGTCACCACCCTCAGAACAAATAAAATTATGCTTTACAGATGTTCCAGTTCGGTCGCCTGTGTAAAGACACCACCACTATAATGAATGACCGTAGCTCCTTAATTTTTCGAATTAAGTTCATACTTAATTGAGCCTCCACCAACTGTGTATAAATCAGAAAAGTAGTCAGATGTGTTTTTCACTTAAGCGTGGGAATGTGTTGACGAATCGCGATGAGATCACCCCAGGATCTAGTACACTGCTCATAAGGTTGCTGAAAACTCCCGAAGTCTACGTCCGGTTTCACCATTCTTGGGGTTTATCAAGTAGGCGTCAACCTTATGTTCTACATGACCACAAATTGCACGAAATTAGCGCAGTGCAGTCGTTTGCACACCAACTCTTGAGCAATTCGGATCCCAATAGAACACAAGGTTGAGGAATTCGTGTACCTGATGAACCCCAAGAAGGTTGAAACCGGTCGTGGGCTGCCAAACAGTTTCAGCAACCTCATGAATAGTGTCGTACGTCTACACAATGTATTGCGACATCTTGAATATGGTACCAACTGAAACATGAGGCGGCCTATTGAAGCATATTCATTTGCTTAAGAACATAAACGAGATTCAAAAGGGTTCCAGGTGATTTTTCAATCAAGACCAAAATGGTGTGCAGATGAGTGTATAAGGCGATCAATTTAAATTACCAGAAAGGCTATTCCACTCGGTTACAACAATGAGCGGAAATCAGTTATGGTGAAGGCTGTGACAACACATCGCACGAGAGAGTTGTCTTCATCAGGCACGGAAAGAAACGCTTGTAACTCAATTTGATCAAGGCGAAACTCTTGCAGGTAGATGAACACGTCTGTCGGTAGCAATTCTGCTTGCATACAGTAGTCACCAAGCCGCATACTTGGTTAGCCCCATCCTCATACATAGAGATCCATCCGCCATCTTCGAGCTTGGTAAACAACAGAAAAACTGTCAGTTTTTGGCTCAAGAGACACTCACCTGAACTGCCGATCTTCCCAAGGAACTACAGGTCGAAACTTTTCTCCCGTCGCCATCTCCCACAGCAAGTGAGTTTGGGTTCACCAAACCAGTTCTAACTTCATGCGGTTTTTCTGATAGAAATGAATGGCGTTGAATGGCGGTGATCACCGAACGACGATATCTGAGGCTTCCACGGTTGGTTTGAACAGGCTCCGCCATGGCCTCTTCATACTTCTGTCGATGAGAAAAGTGGTACACTTCGGTCACGCATTACGTCACAACGTTGAATACTGGGTTGCCGCGAAAAATAGCTGGCCTAAAACTACTGCGTGCTGGGAAGGAATTGGCACATAAAGCAAAAACACTATAAAAAGAACTCGAAGTGTTCTATGGCGACAGGCGTTCTACCGGACCTAAAATGAAGACTAATATGAGATTATGTTAGTAAGTGGTTCATACCTCTTTCATGTCAATACGTACCTACTACGATCTGAGGATGTTAAAGAGTACACAATCTTTGGGGTTCTTATAGCTCGACTGAGCGCTTCATTTCGGGCACCTTAACGTGTAAAGTACAATAGGCCGAACAAACTCGAGGGTTTTCGCAAAAGATATCAGTCAAAACCGGTTAACAAGATGCTCAGATTTTCTCCAACAATCATTGGATGTTGGTGGCACTGATAGAGATGTCGCAATACAACCACAAACTAGAAATGTGCTACGTCTTTTTGATATACGGAGGTTCCGGAGGTAAGGACAGCAAAATGTTTCTTCAGTGACAACTTTTGGTTAGTTTTGTCCATCTACCGTGCTGTCTGACAGTGTAGGTTCCATTCGTTCTGGTAGAAAGTCGTGGTAGGTAAGCCCTATCGCTAACTGTACAGTAGTTCGTATCGAGGGGTAAATTGACAATTTAACATGTGAAAAAGTACCACGACAAAACTCCCTGAAATTGTCATGCTTGACTGGTTTGGTCAGCTATCCAGAGACCAAAATAATGGCAAACAATGATCCAGAGAAAATCTTTCATTAAAGAATGACTTGATTGCCACTCGCATAACTACCTCGAGGGCTGAATCCAAACTGGCTGTACTCCGCTGTCTCCCGTCTAACCGATTACGCTTTGAGAGCAACCTGCGCGACTCGTCAATCAGGCACGATATTTCGGATGGCCAAACCGCAGCTGAAGGGACTCGTTGGACCGGTGGATGGGCTACCAAAAGGGGCTGCTGTGTGTAGTGTAGTCCACCGGCTCGGTAGTCGGACTGTCGCGTAGGATTCGTCGGACCCCCATACTCGATGAACTGTTCGGACTGGTCCGTTTCACCTAAAGGCAACGACCCACTGTGACTCTGTATGAGGAAATTCACTGAGTCTTGAAGAGCTCGATAGCAATCATGGATGTCCGCCAAAGGATGGACAAAACTGGATGACGGATGGTCCTGCTTTACAACAGGTGAAGACGTGGGAACATATTCTCCTGGGACCTCCTGTCTGTTTGTACCGGATGGAACGGACAGCGAGGTTGAGGGAGAAGAGTCAGAAGTTGACGAACTTCGTTCAGGTCGCTTAAGAGCAACGGGGGCATAGCCTGGGCGAATGGGTGCTTGACGGAACATGGCATTATCCCTGGGAACTGAAAAGAGAAGCAGAAAAGTGACCACAGACGATCTTAGAACTATGTGTTCATAATACGGTCCTAGAATAAAAAAAGAAAACAAATGAACCAGTTCCGCAGATGGGATAACAGCAAACTGGCAAATGAGGATGAGCTCATTAGGGACCACGTGGAAAGCTGTCGACAACCATGAAACATCGTCAGCGTTACAGCTAACTCTGATGTCCATCAGGGACAATTTTTCCTCGCACTTCCATATACATTAGAAGACATTCCTTCTCACTTAAGAAAGAAATTTTCTTTCTATCAGTTTAGAACTTAACATTCTATACGTACATGGTTTTCATTGGTCTTCTGCTACGTTCCACTTGAGCCGGCTCTCGATGTGAGTGACAAAAGCCAGTTGGTCGATTAGGAATTGATGACCCTTTGGCTATTCTATCCGGAGCTGGTTTGGTGTTTTATTGGCGCGTAAGTCCATCATGGTTAAAAGTATAGTTTCACAGATTCCTCAGGCAACCATTTGCCACTGACCTCCTGATGTCGGTTAGTTTTACACTTCTGTGCTTCCAAGAAATCCAATGGGTGTAAAAAGCTCTATCTTTGATAAAGTATTCCGATTGTTCACAATGCTTAGGAGTCACTGACCAAAGTCAGTTTGCATCTTGTTGAACAATTGAGCGCCGTGAGGTGTACAGCGTGAAGGACAGCTACAACACAGTGTAGTCGGGTACAATGTTATAATCTGACGTTTCGGGTTCCAGGAACAACCTTTCTTTCGAAAGCTTTTCACGATCAGTCGGTTTTATAAATGGTAAGTCTCCTTTAGGGTCAATGAAAATTCTCCCGTGGTCCAGTACAGATTTGGATGGAAAAACTCGGTTAGCAAATCTCATTTTACATTCACTCTGCCGACACCCAACAGAGATTTAGCTTGACCTAGCTGATTGGTTCTCCGTCCGCCTTAAAAGCTCGACCAACCTCGCAACCTAGTCACTTGGCCTGATGAAGCTTTTGCGTCAAAAGCGAAACGTTGCCCAGCAATAAATCGACCGATTGTCGCCAAACGTTTTCGAAATGATTGAGAGCCGTTTCGAGCAGTGAAAGCCATCTAGAAGAAGAGTTTTCATGAGTGGGTATGTTAACAATCAACCTGGAATGTTCCACGCGATGTGTATAAGGCTACCAAATGACGAACAGGGAGACACAGTGAGAACGAAAAAGTGTTTGCGCACCGAGTTACACTTTCATTACCTCACCAACTGGTGTCATACACTACGAGGACAAGAGCACCTCACTGCCTGAGTGCGACTCGAACAGTATTTTCCAAATGTATTGAACCAAACCGATCGGACTCATCGGATGATAGAAAGCTAGATCTGAGACAATGAACATATGTTGAAAACACCATCTCACTGTTACAAAACAAAATAGATGAAAACATACCAGACGGCGCAGAAGTCGGCAACTGGACATTAAGTGGTGCGGCGTCACCACCACTGGGTTGCGTGGTTCCTACATACGTTGGCAGGCTGTCAGATGGCCTAGTGGACCGAGAGATGATAATATTGCTTTGTCGCTGACGCCAAGAGCCAGTCACGGGAGTATCATGATCAAGAGGGGTGGGAGTACCGGACATTCTTTGCAGCCGCGCTTCGAAGTCCTGAAATAAAAGTAAGATTGTTCTTTTTTTCATCAGAAGCCATCTAGCTGCGGTATTTTTGTGAGAGTATCTCTAACAGAAAAAGTTTGGTGACCGACATTTGGGCTGGTGTAGGCTAGAAGGAGGGAGGTAGGCTCCGAGGTTATATGCCCTAAGCACGATTCCGGCAGATGTGCAATGATAATCTCACGAAAAGGAGTTCAAAGAACAAATTAGGGCACACGATTCTGCAAAACGTATTTTCTCACCAGTCAATCAAGGAATAGTAAATGCTGTGCGAGGTTTACTAATTACCGGTACAAAACAGCGGTGATGGATGCATAGACTGTTTGGTGCACAAACTCGAACTGTTTGGCATCAAACAGGCTGGCTGCCGTATTTTGGCAACATCCAGTTGACGACGAAATGACCAAAATATGGGACTGATAACGCAGCTCCATAGTGAGTGATCAATTGGGATGATTTAATTCAGCAGTCATGCTCAAGTGTCTTGCTTTGTCAGTATACATACGACCTTGAAAGACAATTACATAGCCATTGGACCAACAGTCCGGCGCAAATGCCCGGCCCATAATTCAGCAAGTACGTTATGGACAAACTGTATGTGTTTTTGGTGAGTAATGGTGAAGTATGGGCTGTCATGGACATATACGTGACCCGATCACTTTCAAGGGGATTCACCTTGGCAGCGTCCATATTCTTCTGGAACGGACAGTGGCTTGAATGAGCAAGTACACTATCAGTCTTGACACTAATAGGGTAAATGGTCATTCTGGTTTGCTTAAAGAAAAGGAAATACCATTCATCTGTCTTTGGAGTACGGCGTCAATCCTATCAAACTAGTTTCTGGGAACAGACACACAAAACAGGCAAGTGAAAGACGTGGATGAACGATATTTAGGACCGTTTTTGACCAAAAACTTCATCGCGAGTTAGTTGAGGCACAGTAGGTATGGATCAAGAGGAAAGCATAGAGCGGGAGAGGTGGCATGGGGAGGGGAACGAAGGGTTGCGCCAACCTTCTGTCTTTTTAGAGCAGCAGAGTAGCATATGGTGAACAGATGTTCCCAGATAGCGCTGCTGTCCAAGAACACGCGATAAAAATATGTACTATATGGAGCAACTCTTTCTCAATCCAAATAAACTGACAAAACTTGGGGAACATAAACGCTGAATGGGGGTATGAGTGATAAAGGATTGGGATGTGCTCACATTGGTTTTAAAAATGACATCTTATGGACCAACTACGGTCATCAGATCAAAGCTTTCAGGCGTTATTTCATCCCTTCGGTCCACGACCGCTGCTCTGAAGAGAACAGAAGGGTTGAGGTAGTGCCAGGCCGATGAAACACAGCTAAAAAAATCTAAGGTCCACATTAAAGATCCCTTCGAAGTTATTGCGCAGCAACAAGTTACATTCTGACAAGAGTGAGCTTTTGTATTTTAACAAATAAACGGTAAGTCATGTGAAGTCATTTAACCAGTTCACACAGCTGAAAAGTATCCCAAACGGAACCAACTGCCGAGGAATGGCAACAGATGTCACCAACACGGGGACTTCGCCTGTTCCAGCAAAATTAAGAACTCCGGCATTGGGTTGTGTGTGAGGAAAGTAGCCGAGTCCGCACTTCATTTTGTTTGTACTGGGGTACTTCGTTTCGAAAACTCGCGAAAAAAGATATAGTCTACATGTTGATGCAACGTTCTTTCATGGCCTAGCTCACAGCTGACATACCTAAAAGGGAGTTAAAATTCAGCGAAGTTATTAAATGGCTAGAGGTTGGAAAGAATACTTGAGCGGACTAATTGAGGTTGTTCAAGGGAACAGTAGATAAGTACACGTAAACCCATTAATTTTTCGACTGAAATATTCGCGCGGAAGGTTGATCAAGATTATCTTCAACGTCCTCCGGATTTAGCAGCACCAAGAAAAATCTCACACTTGCAGAACGCAAGAAAAGCGGCCCAGCAAACGAAAGCTAAGTGAAGTGGGACAAACATACGGCGGGTGCCCTTATCAGCTGGGTCTCTGTCTCATTGATGGGATTTTCATTTGCCAATGATCTCGGCTTCCTTAGAGAATCCTCTTCCTAGCTGTCAACAGCTCTCCACACCTGGAAGCCTCGATTGACTGTACAAAGATTACGTTGCACGTTATAGGCAAAATACCAGTGAACATTGTGTGGCAAATTCCAAGGTACCTTAAGACGAAAAAATGTGGGCGCTACTGTGGGCGAGAGTGCGGTGCTTCGGATATCTGAAAACCTTTACTGAAGCCGTACACTCGGGGTTTCATCCACGACGCACATAAACGAAGGATGGACGGTTGTGTTGGCCTCGCTGCGATCCACTTAGCATGTTTGGTGAGGGCCTGGAACAGTCGTGCAGCAGATGCACGTAAACCGTGGATCAGGTGAACAAGACTACCCATTCTGTGAACGGTTTTCGCGGGTATTTATTGCCCATTGGACACATCGTCCTTTGCTTGCTTCAACAAAACCCGTTATTCGGGGATGAGGGCCACATCGGTCCATGGAAAACATTTGTACCAAGCCTGCAGGCTGGACTGGTCGCGAAGCCAGATGCACGTGTTGAAAATCGTCTAGCAAAAAGCAGTTGTTTTCGATAGATATTCTCACTGAACTAGGACGTAAGGCCGACAGACTGCGCCCACCTGATGATCCCCAAGAAGGGATGAAATTGATCGTGAGCTATCGAAGGGTTTTCAGCAACCTTATGAGCAGTGTAATGCATCTAGTAATGTTATTTTGCTGTGCGTCATTCCATTTTCTCTCAACTGAACTGTCGGCCGAGGTTTCCGATAGGTCGAACGTCAATGAGAAGTGTTGGACTGAATGCAGGGTCTTACAGTTTTACTGTTTTCCACTTCTTTTTCCATGAACAGTTTACAATCGATGGGTTCTGGCTGATTGCCTCACTCGATTGAGGGATAGTATTCGAATCCAAAAGTGCTCTAGCTAGCTGGAATATGAGTAGACGCAGGTCTGTCTGCTTTCCACACGAAAACAAATTAAACTGGATAACAAATGTTTATCCGTTTTGACAGTGAAGTGTCTGGGCTTGGTAAGCAATGAGGTTAATGGGCCTACTGCACAATCTACGGCAATTAATATTCTACTAGGAATGGTGTGTTGCATGCTGGGGTTGCATGACAGAGCAACGTCAACGCACCAACCATGGGTGTCTTAGCCACAACATTTGGAAGCGTTCGGAGTGGAGTAGAATGGAAGAAATACTCGCAAATCTGTTGTGATTTCATTCGCATTCTCAGTTCGGTAATAGGTGACTTGATTACCGGATAAAACCATGTTAGACTTACAGAAACGCTGAAAATGTACTGGAATGATGGTCGGGGCGAGAAACAGCGAGTGTACCTTGCATAATTGAGAAATAGCGCCTTTCAATTTCACTCTAGTGTTGGGTACAGGGTACAAGCATACGAGGGGAGCACCAAGCAGTCACTGAACTGTTCGGACGGATTAGCTGGTGGCAGCTAACTGTTAGATTGTCAGCCGCACTGAACTCGCCTAGACATGAAAATCATCAAAATAGTAAGCTGTGTCAAAACTGAGTCAATCTTCAGAAAATTACGGTTATACCTCAGATACTGCTACTTACTACCTAGACTGTACTAGTTCAGTAAAAGCATGGAGCCAAGTGCGTGCTAAAGAAGGAAGCGAGGTGTTTCTTGCAGCTCCTAATTTTTGCCAAGGTGTTTCGACCATCATAATACATCTGCCTGATTTTAACCGTTCATTCACGTTACATCCGCCTTCGTCGTCAAGATACTATCAATAATCCGCAAGTTTACACGGGACAATCCCCATCCCGACTCCTGCTTCAGAACTTCAGTGGGAAAGATCTTCCGGAAAGGAACATTCTCTGTGGCCCACGCCTGCGGATGGTCGCCAGCGACCTTGTGAACAAACTCTCAAAGACAGGACAATCCCAGGATGAGCGGAATACCATTTCCATCACAGTGATGATTTCGCTACTTCGGAAGGATAGAGATAAATATACACGATCGCTTCCTTACTAAACGGCATTCAGTTACCAACGATTACCCATGTGATAACTTAGTTTTAGCGGTGAGATATGGCTGCGAGGAATTCCACAACAGTTACAAACTAAACTGACGAACCAGCTAAACGACAAGACCAGTGGACTCCAGCCATACTTGTTGACGATTGCAGACAACAGGCCTTGAAGCACATCAACAAATGAAGATGAACTTTCAATGTTAGACAGTCATCATTGTCAGTAGCATCGACAGCAATACCATCGCCTTACCTATAACTTTTGGTTATTGTTTAGGACAGCATAATGTGAAGGGAACAAGAGGAGAAATAGAGACTAGCAGCAGTTGTTTTTCGATCGGGTAGATGTCGATCCGGTAATAGGCTTGCAATCGCTTCATCACATCATCATCCAACCGCGCACCCAACTGCACTACATGCTACAACTGTTTTGGCTCCAAAACGAAACCTATGTCCGTAAAACTGTTCGGCTTAGTTATTTCCCCATAGCTGTTTAACAAATATGCATCCCAGATATGTATTCATTTGGATATCTTTCACAGCCTGTCCAGTGTCATGTGCATGACAATGCATTCACAGGATGCCAACTGTGCAGCCAAAGTGATGAATACCAATCATTGAAACAGTGGGTACATCAACCATCAAACCGGACGGGCAGGTTGGCTTATCATGCGATTGCTCCGGTCCTGGGACAAACTACTAGACCCAATACGGCATTTGGGTCAGTTGGCCTTCCAGTTCACCGTTCAGGTAGTAATACCTCCGGTTTATTCCGTATTTAAAATAGATCGATTGCTCGACGATTCCTATGGCCAGTGAGTGAAAGAACGCACTGTCTCGGTCATGATAAGTACTGGCGCCGGACTAGATCAGGTTTGCAGGTCGCAGTTTGAGGAGTATAATGCGAGAAGTACGAGCGTGGTTCACCCACGGATTGCATCAAGACTGCATAGTGAGCCGGTGAAGGATGGAACTGGAGATTATCCGGATATGGAGCAAATACATTCCCACGATTCACTTGGGACAGTTTCCAGATGATCATTGTAAAAAGCTAAGCCACTCAGTGTCCAGTGTATTCAGAGTGAAACAACCCAAGGAGGTCCCGCTGAATATTCGAATGCGAGTTGACAGTCTACGGCGCGTCAGCAGGACCCAACCATTTGGATGGAGAACCAGGGACGAGATTGACTGATGCTTAGACATTGAAAAACAGAGCTGCAGTCAACAACGCTCCAGTTTCAAAATCACTGTCACCAATCCGTATCCCTTAAGAATCTAGTCTCAACAGAAGGCGGGTAGCATAGTTTTTGAAGCAGCACCAAAATTATTGTTACTCAGGAATGAGTGCCCGATTGTTACGCAGCTATTCTACCAGCTAATTAGACTAAAAAATCGACAGTTCACACATGTTCTACTTGTAATTTACGAAGAAAAGTGAACAGTCCTAGTTATCATCCATCCAAAGACCGCGCGGAATAAACGTGCCAAAGGCTCGTCCTCTCAAAAATGCTTACCGTTACCATGAATGTCGGTTACAAGAGGCTGTTCATGTGAAAATCTATTCTATGGAGTAAATCCTAACCTCGTTCAACTGAAGATGCGACGAAGGTTTTCAAACGATGTCTGACACAGAGGATCAGCCGCCGCAGTTCAGAGTGGGTAACATACAATGAGAATTGTTAAGATCATAAACGGTACTTTGGTGTGTTAGACACCATATATCATGTTTTCCAAAATGTAAAAGTGATACACGATTATTGGGATGCAAAGTTATCTGAAAAGGACACACTAAATTCAATGAACAACTTGGCAAAAAAGGTTAAAGGGAACAAAAAAGTCTGCTCACTTTTCGGAAGCTTGTAACTTTCTTAATAACGTGCATCCTGAACACATCACCAAAAATGACAACGATTTGAAATCGTTGTTCTGAAAGAATGACTTCATGTCATGGTTTGCGTAAAAACAGGACAAACAAACGGACACAGGGACCGGCCGTTTTGCTGCCTCACATCAGTAACCAATCAGCGTGAGGCACGAGCAAGCCCTATTGGCCAAAACTCTCCAGAGTCCCTTCGTTCGCTTCGCTAAGCAAGTCTGAACCGAGTCATCTGATGCATAGCACTTATGCTTAGTGAATGCACTTGGCACCGTACAACAGGCCTCTTACAAATTACGTCAAGCGCGCATCATGATAGCTTTGGCTGACGATCCTCGTTTGATCTGATTCGATCAACAGGATGTGGTCTTGAGACTTAGCTGATGAAGAAACCTACCGAATGTTGTTGACAGCCAGTCTGACTAGGAAGTTTTGGTTGAGTGGTTGATGTGGCACATTGTTTCCGCGTGCAATGCAGTGGAAAATCCGCGTCTAGTTTCAATCAGAATGTGGAACTTGTGGTAAAATTCCCCCATTCCTATTTGTTAGTTGCATACCCATCAGTCAATATGTTCAGCTGACAACTGAGGTCATTGAAACTTATCTATTTCGTTGGTGCATTGACCGATGTACTTTTCTGAAGCGCACATTAGTATGTGAAATAGGACTTTATGAGGTTGAACCGTTATCTACGACGATCCCTCCTAAGTGGTCGTTTCTCATAGGTTCTCCACTGTAGTTCTTATCCAGAGAATTACCTCTTGATACCAGGTGATCATCTTCCACTACTTGCTGAAACACTTTCCAAATGGAAGATACCGCGAGGCAAACGGGTGTCTTGGAGAAGAGAGTACCAGAGATCAACCACATCAATGTTTGGCGATCTCACGTAAACAGTGGTACTGTTGCATCTATCCACGACTCACACTTTACAATATTCGCTATCACCTGGTGGAGCGGCCTTGAATGCATACACAATTCACGAGTATCAAACTGAACTGAGACCAAAACCAATAGCAACAAAAAACAGAAAAGGCTCCAGACAGCTTTTGGAACACCCAACTTTTTAAAAAGGACCTCTCAAAGCGAGGTCCATTCGAGGAGAGGCCGTGCCGAGAGCAAAATGAGACCTATGCACCTTTCCAGCATCTACCAGCTGTATTGGTCATTTGCCGCATGTTGGCGATGATAAGAGTGGAAAAAAGGAAAACGGATGAAAATGAGAAAAAAACAAACGGACTGAATGTTCGCTATTCATTCGAAAGAACGCTCAAAGTGGAAAATAAAAATGTGACCGCTAATGAATGATTTCACGTAAAACAGTGAGTTAGTTTGCAAATGCAACGGGATTGATGCAGTTAGAAGTATGCAGCACGGTACAAACCCTACTTCCGAGACATTTTTACTCTGGATATGCGTTGGATAGTCTTTTATATCAGCCCCTTTTCTGTCAAAAGTGGCTTTGAATACCTCCAACCGCCTCGAAGGCTATGCCGTTAACTTTTCGACTTGCCCGCTGCATGTCCTATAGCAAACCAAATACCGACCAGAACAGTGCAGTGTGGCAGATTTAATCCCTGTTGACACGGTGACAGATTGATGAAACGCACCAGCACAGACGGGAGCTCAGAGGACAATTAGGCAATAAGCTGGAAGAAGAATGTATGAGGCCGAGCAAACTTGACAGAAAAATTCAGCCGCATCCTTCACTGGGATGGTGAGGCAAGAGCATCAAAGGGGGCGAAGCCGTTATTTTGGAATCCAGTGTGGCGCTAAGCTTCCGTTGAGTTCAATGGATTGGAGAATCTTGTGTCGCGTGAGGCAGGCAGAGTTACGTTTGCAGCCACAAAAAATTCCCAGTTGAACGGAAGAAAGCCTCACGTTAACGCGTGCACATACACACACACAACGTGACCTTCGATTACAAACCATTTATGACAAGGTAGTAATGCTACAAGGCCAAAACAAGACTGTGCCCAACAGGAAACAAAACACAAAGATTTATCTTTAAGAGAAAAGATTCACTAATCCCCATGAGCTTATCAGTTTGACTACTTGGAAATATCCACAGATTCGAGCAAGGGACACCACTGAGTTGACTATCCTATGAATAGAAGATATTTTCTCCTTAAGCAAAGCAATCGAGAGTTTATGACATCAATCGTTCACTGTATCCGACAGTAGGAAATCTACGGTGAAAATGAGTTGACAAATTGTACTTCTTCCTCGAGTGACCATCACATGACTGTAAAGGACGTGAGGATAGTACACTACGTCTCTGTTGATGTTTGGATTCAGATCCCAAAAACCATTGGATTAAAAATTTTATCCAGTGATACCGATAGGTGTTGGTTGTTGACCTGTTCGCCGAGCTTGGTAATTGGCTTGCAAACGTTTCGTCACCTTGCAAGCCAATTGCCAAGCTCGGCGAACAGATCAACAGCCATCTGGTCAACAACCAATGAACTCACCCGAGCTACCAATATTTCACCACATTACCAACCGATAGGTGTATTGAACCACTAGATGCGACAATCGTCAAATCGGGTAGCTAACAACTGGCTTTAACTTCAAGGACAATAGAGGGGCTAAGGTGCAATGGGCGAGATGGTTCAATTGGTTGGAGCGCGAATTTACTGACCGGAAGGTCCGTAGTTCGAACCCGACTTCTGTCTCTCGACTTTCCCTGTCTAGGCTTGGGCGACCTGGCAGTATCCCAGCCCTCGTGCTTCCTTCGGGCGGCATGGCAGCTAGGCACCGAAAGAGTGCTACAGCTACGCAAGAATAACTTACACGATCCGTGGAACAGAGAGCGCATTCAGACCACGCAGTTTGGAACGGAACACATCAAACATTAGTCAAGAACAAGGGATTTTCAGAAATCCTCTATAAAGATTGATTAACCATTAACCACACTGACAAGCGATAAGCAACTCGATCCTTTTCAGGAATTGGATGGAGCAATTTCGTAAATACCAGAACGCAACACTGCTTAATAGGCGAATCACATTGAATTCGTAGATTGGTAAACCTGAAAGCATGCCAACTTACTGTGCGAGACGAGTCAATTTCAATCGGTAGTTGTGAACATACAGGTTGAGGAAGCAGACGGAATGCATCCACATCTTCGTTTGCCATCAGTTTGGCTGTCCGTCCTGGAATGAACTTGTTTTGGTATTGGTCTACGACCTGTTGCATATGGGAAAGTTGACCATCAAATCCTGATGACCCTAGATCTTCCACGCATTCCTCGGTTTCCAGCACATCCCAGAGTACATCCTGACCATTATTCGCTGAGCACGCCTTCGTTGTTGTGGTGCAATCCTCTGATCTGGAACGAGCGAGAAGCGCGCGTCGCTCGGTTGGCGAAAGCAAATCTTCACGGCTTTGGACGATCGCTGGTAAATGTCCCTGTGCAGCGAGTGTCTCATCTACATCTAGGACGTAGGTGGCTGCACAGCTTGGAGCCAAGCTGGTTACCGATGCCCTGACGAGCATATCACCATCAAAGGCTTCCGAACAAGAAGTGAGTGGAGCGTCCGTTTGGTGAAGTTCCGTGTCATCTTTACAGACCTCGATCCACGAAGAGTTAGACGCATTCAGATGTCGCCCAGACGAGTCACCCAATGAATTATGACTATCCACGTTAATCGGAGGCCTAAATGAAGGACAGTGTCCAAAAGCAGCATTGGAGTGCTCCTCCATTGTATAAGATTTCTGAGCCTAAATCAAAAAGGGATACAACACCTCAGAGCTGACGAAAATATGCCTCAAAGTGCACAAAATTCTACATGAATTGATTTGGATAGGAGTTCATGCGGAATGATAAGTATCTTCGTTCGTGATTGACAAAAATTTCATCAAATGCATGTAATCAGGTGCAAATGACGCGAAATATATGGTGAACTATTCATGTCACAACTAAATTAAAAAACGACCGAGTTTTGTTAGTTTTATGGAGAAAAAATGGTGTTTAGCGTACGGAGTACCAGGATGTACATCTTTAGATGCAAACTGATCTACATTGCTCAAAGTTGAAACCAATGAGCTGACCAGATTGAAAAAGGAAATCTTTCAGCCACTTGTTGGATGATAATTAGCTAAACCGATAGGTCAAAGTGCCAGCGGTCATTGAACTCACTGAGTCCTCACCACAGTTCATTAGGATCACCAACATCAATACCTAGTAGGTTCTAGAACCAAGCCAAAAGGTATGTTCTGAAAAATAATTCACCAGCTCTCTGGACAAGGAAACCCTGTAAAGCTCAAGGACACAACGGACTGATTGCTGACAAACAGCCAACCCTCTTTCGAGATTCGAAAACCGCTCAAAACATTGAGGAACATTCTCGGTGTCTTGTAGAGCCGCAGCCGACCGGATCACAAACTATAAGGGTTTGCTAAGGATGTCAGTCTTTCATCACGGTTTTTATTCGCAACTACATGGTAGTAAGCAACTCCAGTCCTGGAGGCTTTTAGGGACCGTAAAGAATGATACCGGCTATCTGGCTCCAGCTATTTCGCGCAGTATCAAAACTTGTAGACCGTTTTTAATTATCTGGATGGTTAACAAATGACGACCACTGAATAGGCTCAGATAGAGAGACACCAGAATATAGGTGATACGAGCGAATGCTTCGGAGCGGAAGTGGAATAAAACGGGATAATACCGAAAAAAACAGAAGTTCGCCGTGGTGTGTATGTCAGAAAAGGGTCAGGGAAGCTGGTCACTATGCAAATTCAATTTACAATGTAAGTAACGAATGAAAATCTTGCAATGCGGGAGAAACGTAGATCGCCAGAGTGCGAAAACAACAATCAACTCAACAAGTCACTATAAACACAATCAGGTAACATCAATTTTCCAGTATCTTGTTTGGCCAGATTGGATACGCCGCTGAACGTAGGGTGTGGTCAGGTTTCCGGAAAGCTACACTACGAAACTGGAGATGACAGTAGAAGCACCGATACGGATGTACACGAGGTGAGGAGTACCACCAAAGAAAGAGTTGGACGACTGAGAGACAGGGCTTCAAAGGGACGGAAACGTGTCAAGTCCAGTCAATACGTAACCTAACATGCACCTGCCTCCGGAGCAAGTGATTGGTCAGGAATCGATCCACCCGGGCGTTCCGACGAGAAGACTGTTCTATTGTGACACAGTTGAAAAGCTTTTGATAGTCTGCCGCCAAATGAAGCACCAAGTGAAAATCAGGTGGAAATTATTCCGTCCCCTAAAGACCCTACACTGAGACATCCTTCATCTTCGTAGTCCGACACCATTCTTCCAGACCCCAGTCACTTTCGCGAAGTGCTATACTGGACTTTTGACGAAAGGATTTGGTTAAGCTGTCATATCTTTTGAGATCCCACTAAGAAAGTCACGTTCTCGCCAGCGTTTTCGGCATCATCCGAAGGAATACAGTGAAATCCTTTTCCATCGACCAAATGCATCATGAATACTCCATCCGGTAACAAAACTAGTGCAGTGCAGTTAGAAAATACCCCGATAGGGAGAAAACCCCTCAGATGGAAACAAACTGTCTCCTAAAGCGCATTTATTGGTTAAACATGAAAGGCTCCTTCATAATTGCGCACAAAACTCGGGATCTCGATCCCAACAGCTGTCCAAATGGAGCCAATTGAGGAGTCAGCAGAACAAATTGGGGGACATGCTACTGACGGAGAAGAATAACGTGATCCATCAACACGGATATGAGGAATAAAACTGAAGAAATAGGTTCACCACCACCGTCGTTTTATTGCTGCATATGGATTCAATTATTAATCTAGGAACATGAAGCTTAAACGGGACATATCGTACATCATCATCATCATCATGGACAGCAGGACATCAGTGTTCAACACTGAAGCTTCGCTTTGAAAGTCATACTGTGAAGGAAGAAATAAAAGTGCTACTCTACCATAATTAATTCGACGTGACCATACCTCCAGACAGGTAATCTGGACACAAACTGACAAGAGGAGCGTCAATAAAATCGGCTGGCAAACATATCTTGCAGTGACTGGAACCAGGTGGATGAAACAAATTGTGAACTTAGTAAGTTCTTTGTATTCTTAGACATTGGGGTGTGTGTGAGAGTATACAGAGAGCCCTCCGAAAGCTTCCGCACACAAAATGGTGTTCGCAAGTGTACCGAACCTCTTCATTCCTATTTACTTTCGTGACCGATGAGATGAACGCTGGAAGGCCTTCAAAACCCCGGTGTTCAACTAGCCTGTGACAATAACCTTGTCGATCTGGAATATGCAGACGACATCGTTCTCGTTTTCGAATAGAAGGAGAGGGCGTAGGTGTCTTTGGATGAACTGACCTGTCCTTTGGTACGCACTTTGAACCCACAAAGGGTAAGGTCACGCTCGTGGGCACGCAGTCACTGAAAACGCCACTAACAATCAGGAGAGAGGTAATTTAATTTGCGGAACGTTATCCTGGAATCTGAATCAATTCTGATTTCGGTGTGATAGATGAGGTCAATGCACGCGTCCACATGGCTCGCGTCACGTTAGCTAATTTGAGACACCTATGGCACCAAAGTGGTATATCCCTGAATCTCAAGGGACGTATGCATCAGACTACAGTATGGGTTGTTTTGTTGTATGGCTCTGGGACTTGGCCTGTTCGAGCAGCGGAAGTGAAACGTCTTCAGGTGATCGGCAATCATTGTCTCAGAACCACAGCTCGTGTGAGTTGGCGAATCCGTAACGAGGCAGTTAAAAAGCGAGTTTCCGGTTAAGCAACGGGGACTTCCAATGAAGAATGTGTCCTGCACCAGAAGCTGAGTTGGTTAAGCGGAGTACAGCGCATGCCGAACCATCGTTTAAACTACGTTTGAAATTGCTACAGGCATTATTCAGTAACTGTTGCATCGATCTGAACGACCCTTTGCCTCTAATCAAGATGATAAACGATATAGAGAAAAGAAACCGAAGACAGTGTGTTTGCTCTAGTATCAACCATAAGGGAACATCTGGAAGTTTTGAAAACCCAACTGTAAACATGATGGCAACACAAGATACGACTGAGGAAACATGATTCGGATACACGTGAATCTAGATCGTATCCCTTTCACGAGTCCAGGAAATGCAATCGGGATGCTGCGCGATGACAGGTATTGATGGGAAGGAAGAAAGTTATTGGAAAGTGGCAACAACAGGCTGATAAGGTGAATTTTGATTAATTGCAAGAACACACAGACCTCCTTCCGATATCTTATTGGAAACTGCCAAAACAATCTAACGTAGGAAACGTAACCAAGTCGTGACCCGAATTTCTCTGAAATAAGACAGCCGATAAATCGAGCCTCTTCCCCAAAAATCAAGTAAGCCCTATGAAACAAGAACAGGGAGTACTTGAAACGCCATTTCACGTCTATATATCTCCAGGTAATTTGGTTCCCGAGGGTAGACGGCGATGCGCTTATTACTCAGAGTCGTTTACATCTACCCATGGAGCAGGACCAGATACGGGCGCAGCCGGACGAAATTTTGGCCATCACACAGGTCATAAAAAATCCTTGGTGACGAATGGTATTCGAAAAGCCGCTCGTTCTTCAAATTAGCGACCAATTCGACTTCAGCGTACCATGGAGGGTTCGATGACAACTTGGCGCAGGGCAATAAGCGATATGTTATTGAACAGGCACCACAACAGTATACCCGAGCACGGGATTTACACTGGCCCTCTTGTGATTGAATTATGTGTGGGTCTATTCGAGGCAGTCTCTCGGATAGAACACGAATCACCGATGGCTCTGATCAAGTAAAAAGAGCGAGCAGCAATAGTTTTGCAATGCCTTAACCGAGTGTCAGCACAATCTAAAGTGGAATTGTCGAAATCCAGAGCTGTTCAAGAAGAGTCAGTTTGTTTTCCCAATTCCTACACTTCTCCTAAGATGTTTGGATTGCCTACTTTGAAAATCAAGGTCAACCTATGATGACGCTGAAGTATTCAGCGGTGAAGCAGGTGTATAAATGACACTGTGGCCGCTATTAGGTTCGCCGAGAGTGAACAACTGCAAGCTACGGGAGGAACACCAATGTCTCAGATGCAGTATACATTGTTGGAAGGTTTTATGTGATTCCATAAGCAAGGTGACCCACGATACCTTTGACGACACATCGAAGACAGGTGGTTGTTAATCGTCTCCATCTCCAACAAAGTTCCACAGACAGGTCGTGTTCCCGCTATCCATAATGCTCAATAAGACACAATCGAGTGGACAGTATTCGCTGAAATCAGCCAAAACCTTCCCAACCTAATCAAGTGAATCTGAAAATAGTAATCAGCTCTTCATTCCCCATGGTGGATCAACAGCAAATTGAGAGGAGGGAAACCTACCCGTTCCTGTATTTTCGCGTGGGTCACCGGTTCCATTGATGCTTTTCCTACCGACCGTGGACGCTGGTCAATGGAGGGTATGGACATTTGTTGGTAATCTGTCTCTCGTCTATGACTCCTTGCGACATCGAACATCTCAACCGGACTTCCACGCGGAGTGAGTGAATCCGGTTCTGTAATGCTGGGCAGGCGAGGAACGCTACCAACCTGGGCAGAAATGTCAGAAGCGAAGTTTCCAAGCAGACCCTTACTGGCCAGCGTCTCGCTTGCATCAAGAATATAGGTTCCTGCACAGCTTGGAGCGAGGCTTGTGATGGAACTGCTCACGAGCATAGAGCTACTCAATGGGTCTGCCGTAGATTCAGGCAAACAATCTTCCATGGCCGACTTAAACAACCGCCGCTGTTGTACTGGTGAAGTCGAAGAAAGCATGGGTGTGGTTGCTTTAGGATCCACTACCGAAACATTCTCGCTGCATGAGTTATTTTGAAGAGGGGCAGCTTGACCGGTTGTCGACGATGGAGACTGTTGGGTAAGATCGGGCTAAAGGACAAAACCAAAGTGCACAGAAGGTAACAGATAAGTTCATTAGTCCAGCCACTGCGAAAATATGGGTTCACTTTGGTACAAATTGGCACTCACAAAAACTGGGCAGGCCTTACTGCAATGAGACAGGCCGATGCACTGTACGGTGTACATGTATTCGTCTAGCTTGAAGAATTCCATGAAAATTGGGTATTATCGCACAGATATCAATACTCAAACTAGTTTCCGCAGGTAGTCATGAGGTCAACTTGGGATCAAAGGAAGTGAACTCAACTAAAATGTTCCTACGTCACACTGTCATGTTACTTGCCAGTTACGAAAACCAATTTTTCATTGCAGTCTTTGCCACACTGACCACAATCAACAGCCCGTTCTTTTTCAAGAAGCAGCAAGCAATTCCCACATAGCTGATGGCTTGCAACAGGGCGCTAATTAACTATTGATAAGTGACTCTTGAGGAGCATGCAAACAGGACAGGAGTGGGACAGGAAGAACACTCTCTCACTCAGTCAGAATTATATAAAAAAAACGGCTAAACGAATAGGTCGCTGTGAGTATGGGGAGAACATTGACAAAATGGATGAAAACGATGTACAGGTTTTGTTCTTCCGGATTGAAAGATGTTTCTATTTAACCTATTGTTTTCTTCCAAATTATGTCGTGGTCTCACATATCTGCGATGAGGATAAGTTGAGAGGAGGTAGTCTCAAATTCGGCGAGCATGTTATGAAGCTTCGTGAGCAACAGACTTTGAACCAAATAAGAGGCCAAATCCGATCCACGTAAATGGCTGGCGGAGGTCTAGGGACCAAACACACACACACGACACATTGTAGGTATAAGATTGAAACCCATTTTCCGTCGGCGACTATTTTAACACCAAGTACGTAGATGTTACGCACTGGCAGTTGAGTGCCTTTTAAATCGTTTAGCTGCTCGGACCTTCATAGTCCACGGCTGAATCCATAAGCATCAAAATGGCAGCTGTAGTGGGCAACCCTGCTGATTTCATTCCCCATGCAGGAGGTATCAGTCGACAGTCTTTGCCAATAGCACGTTTCTGCTTTGTTCCGCTGTTTCCGTGTAATTTAGCTTCGAGAGGCGATAACCAACAAAAGAGTGACTGCCTCAGATAATAATAACGATAATGATGACATTTGGTATTTATGGCAAATACCCTTTGTGGCGTCCTAGGAATTTTTTCTTAAATACAGGCATCTGACTGCAGAATTATTTTGTGTTTCATTCAGAAGGTATTGTATATTGACAGGGTGCTTATTGGAAGGGGTTGCTGTGTTTCAAACAGCTGGCAACAAGCTAAGTATGCTTTCATATGTGAGCTAAAGTACATGCACGAGGAATTCCTCTTTCTACACGAAAATGTTGTGATCGGTATGACGCCAATTTCATCGTAAATACGGAAGGAAATCCTGTGGAGGAAAATCATGCTGGTATTCTGGCGGGAAGCCTTCAGGGAACTCTCAAATGGATTGTACTTTGGCTACTCATGAGTAGCACAGAGTTTAGATAGGGATGAGATCAGAGGGCGGTGGAGAGCATTAGGTGTGGTGTTCTCCTCTCGAGAGACGTCCCGCTGGTAAAGATGCGTCCGAAATTTAAACGTGACAAAATGAATAACCAGTTTCTCTGTCGAAATACCTGACCGTTCCGTAGATCCTTCGGTATTCCGTTTATATTGCTTTTATTTTCCCACTTTGCGTAAGGTTAGGATATACGCTCGGATGGGCACATTATGGGAAAAAAACCCGACTTTTATCTAATTCACTGAATACGTTTTTCTTAACGCCGGTCTTTATCGACCGTTTTCCGAATGGATATTTTCCGCAAAAGATCTTCACCCTCCTCCATTTGTGCGTGATGAGTGAACACAATTTTATTGTATTCTATGGAGGGAAACGTTGGTAGCTCAGGTAGCGTAGATAGTAGTTGACTAGTTCGCTGAGCTGGGCAATTTGATTGTAAACGTTCTGTCACCAATCTAGGTGACATCATCACCTCGCGTGGTGATGAAACCTTTGCAATCGAATCGTCCAGTCCAGCGAACAAGCAAACTGTCACAATTTGATTTTAAGCGCTAAGTTCGAATCCAACGATAATCACTGTGACCTACATAGTCAACTCATCCATATTACGGTGGAATGTGTACCTAACAATCGAAGGGGTCTAGAACTGAGCGAAAATTTGCGATAGATCCGCTGATTGATTACCAAATTCTCCTGAAGCCATATGGGCAAAATCTTCGAAATACTAGAGCATAGAGGAATTCATTGATTCACATATGCAATGCTATACACAACATATGCAGCGGATCCCCCAGAATGCGGAGGATGTCAAACGAGTGCATGAACGGATGGTTGAAAACCGCAGACGGGGACAGCTGAGGAAAGTAGGCAACGATTTACGCAGAACCAACCAGAATCACATGAAACGTGTACAGACATCGACCATGAGCTGTACGGCAAGTTTGTTTGAGTAAACGATGAGTGAGTGCATGCACCCTTCAAGTAAAGGTGGCGATAAAGAATGCCGAAAAGGGTAATGAAAAATAACTACTGAAGTATATGGTTAAATGTATGGATTTGAAGTGCATACGCAAATAAGTTTGAAAGATATGAGTTTATGACATTCCTGTAGTGAATCAATCGTCTTACGTCACGGTCTCAAAACACAAAGTATTAAAGGTGGGTACAAAACGCTGAATAATCAATCACCCTCCCGAGTGACCGTCATTATAGAGCGGAGCGAACCGGTCAGTTCGCTACTTGAGTTAGTCGGTGTCACAGTAGATAAAGCACTTGACCTAGTTAACCCCGTGTCAAATGGTGTAGCGTCTTACGCCGCCGTGATTGACGCGACAGAACAACTTATCACTTGGCTCTATGGGTATGCACATAGATCTCAAATCAACCTCGTTCACATTAGACCGGATGCTTATTGTAGTTTAAGGCAACTACACCCCTAGAACAAAAAGTGGACAAAGCCAGTAACACGACGGATGCTGACACCTACTGAGATACATTCTGGTTGGGATGGATGCACAATAACTTACTTCTGCATCATCATCATCATCATCAACAGCATGACATCAGTCTTCAACACCAATGCTTCACTGCCGTACAACCATGACTTATTTGAAAGCCTTATTGTGAAGAAAAGAATAAAGGTGGACGGGGGAGGGACTTAGTGCTAGCTTAACACAATCATTCCGAGGTGCCTACACCTCCAGACATTCAATCAGGCAATCTGGATAGCTTCAATGCCGTACAACCATGATTTATTTGAAAGTCTTACTGTAAAGAAAAGAGAAAAGGTGGGCGGGGAAGAGACTTAGTGCTAGCTTACCACAATCATTCCGAGGTGCCTAGACCTCCAGACATTCACTCAGGCAATCTGAAAAGAAACTGGCAACAAGAACGCCACTGACATCGGTTGGCAGCCATACCTTGTAGTGTCTCCAACCAGGCACAGTGAGGATCACGCGGTCCCCAGCCTGGAAGGCGAGTAGCTCCGACAGCACCCAAGCGTCTCGTGATCTCCTTCATACTCCTCCGCCAAGTCAAGGGTTGGCCACCTCTCTGTTTACGCCACTTTGAGTTGGGCATGGAAAACAGTACTCTCTTCGGCAAACGATGGTTCGGCGTACGTAACACATGTCCCGACCAACGCAGCTTCTGGTGCTGGGCACATTCTCCAATGGAAGTGCCCGTTACACAACCAAAAACGCGCTTTCTGACTGCCTCGTTATGGATTCGCCGACACCAACTCACACGAGCTATGGTGTTGAGACAACAATTGTCGAACACCTGATAATCGTTGTCTCTGACGTAATATTTTGCTTACCATAGAAATGGAGATGAAATTTCCCTCATGGAAACCGCTTAAGAAAGCCTAATAAAACACATACCGGTAAAAAGCACGAGCAAGCAACCAGTGATCTGATTCCTTGCGTAGTACTGACTGTACAGTGATTTCTATTTCACCAGGGTACCAGACAAAAGCCCATTCTTCGTAAATCTCGGTATTAGAGTTACACGAAAAAACTTAAAATGGGTGGGTCATGTGAATCTATTGGGTGGAGAATGAGACCAGATAACTAACTGCCGGACGGTTAGGCGTTCATACGACACTGACCACCGTGCTCGTTGATGACATTCACCTGGCTAGCCAGTACACCTGAAGTTAGCATAGAAGCTGCCAGCGTCACGTGAAGTGGAGCGAACGTGTAAAGCCACTAAGCATGAGACTAGCTACTTAAAAAATGAGCCAACTCGGTTGTAGTTTGGAGCAACTAAGGCTCTTCCCCAATTATCGTGAACATTCATTCCGTGTTTTCATAGAACAGTCATTTAAGGGTAAATCCGGAAAGAGAAGAGAGGACAGCAGGATGCCTAAGTTTCGATAATTTTATTTGCATCCGGACCATTCGAACGTGAGTGCGTCTGTCTGTAAAAATTATGTTTTCCGAAAAAAGACCAAAAGTAAATGCAGTGAGGCAGCTGTTTGTGGCTAGGGATATGAACGGAGAGAATTTATTGCTTTCATTCGAAACTAACAGAGGTACCACTGAAGGGCATCGAAAAAATTGGGGAAAACGCAATGCAACCTGTTACTAAAAACGAAAATGACTTATGATTGAACACTTGATAGTTTGTCCATCGAGCATTTCACCTACTGTAAATGACAGCAAAGCAGCCGAAACTGTGAGGATTCCGCTGCTGGATGCGCAATTGTGGGAAGCAGATTTGCTCACAGGGACGGAATACTATGCGCATATGACGCTGTGCATAAACAAGAAATCGAAAGAAGCTGGTTGCAGATCATTCCATTCTATCATTAATTAAGATCATGTGAGAACTGAACAGTGAATGAACTGATAAACTGGTTGCGCGATCGAAGATCTCCCGAGCGAACAAGATTTCTTCTTGTTATTGATTGCCAAACTATACATTGGGAAGAAAACGGGGATGGCAAGTATCCATACGTTGAAATCTCGGCAGCTAAGAGGCAGGAGATTCGGAAACGTGACTCTTGTCAGTCTACAGGAATATGCCTACACTCACAATCCTCGTAACCACATGAATCGATTAAAACCGCTTTCTAGTCGCCACTCCCGCACTACCGAGCTACCAGGAGATTATGACAAGAGACCTAGAGCAAATTCACTTGCAGATTGAGCATACAACCGAAGCATACGAACGGTTAAAAGAGTGAACGGAGGCCTCAAGAACAGTTGCTTCGCTATGTAGTAAGTGTGAACTTCACAGGTAAGTGAACTAGATTGCAACAGCGGTCCGTTATTTGATCACTGCTTAAGCTTGAAAGGGATTTTACTCACATGTAAAATTGATTGAAAATCCAACCGACACGGAACCATACCTGATGGCATGAATATCGACCAAACTAAACCAAGGCAGCGTTGTCGCTGCATATTCAGTTAGGGAGCATCATAAGCGAGATATAGGTTTGAAGCTCGTTTGAAACTCGCATGTATGCCGATGCCTGAAAAAAAATGAGTTCCAGTCAAATAAAGGCTGACTCAGGAGCGAGGAGTCCAAAACAAGACAGAGCTGCTGAACCATTGTCGGGAAATTTCGGCCAGTTACTCCGACTCTTTTAGACGTTCTTCTTCCTATTATTAAAAATACCCACTCCTCTTTATTTTGCTTTCAGACTACGGAAAACAAGCTTACAAACCTTTCGACAAAAGTCCAAGACCAGTTGATTGTTCCCTATCAATGCGTTGATAGTGGACGGAACAGCATGATTTGTGACCAGTAAGTGAATTCCACCAGAAATAAATACAGGACTTTGTGAGAACATTAGTTTCATCATGTAACGCAAAATCACCAAAAAGTGAAGATGAGCACAATATAATCGTGGAACTATTGCATGCTGTCATCCCAGTGAGAGGTTTCAGTGATAGTTTCCAACACTGTCACCTCTCCAAACTCCCCACGAATATATAGGTGACGTCTAGACTGATGCTTCCCCAGTCGTGCTTTACGACAGCGATCAGCTCAGTTTTGAGATCACATACATCCATATACACGCCCTGTGTGCTCGCATTCTCAGCGAGAACAGCATCATAAGTTAGTCGGGAGGCGAGATGGCCCAAGTGGTTAGAGCGCGAATTTACTGACCGGAAGGTCCGTAGTTCGAACCCGACCTCTACCTCTCAACTTTCCCTGTCTAGGCTCGGGCAACCTCGCAGTATCCCAGCCCTCATGCTTCCTTCGGGTGGCATGGCAGCTAGATCCCGGAAGAATGCTACAGCATAAGGTAGTCAGAATAGCACCATAAACTAAAAAACAGGTTCCAGATGATATAGTGGGTGTGAAACACTTCGCCCACGCATCGAAACATTCTGTCTTTTGAAAACGCGTACCAGGATGTCTGAGTGCAAACACCAGTAACAAAATAAACTGTGTTATTAGTTCAAAAGGAGCTTTCCTTGTCATCAAGGAAACTATTCACTGAAAACTCTTCGACAGCCCACGACCGGTTTCGCCCTTCTTGGGGCTCATCAGGGCTCATCAGTCCCGAGTTTTCGTCAACCTTATATCCTACTTGAACCCAAATTGGACTGTTTTCGAGAAATACGCTCATTTGCAAACCAATTTGAATTTCACGAGAGACTCAACTGAATCTCTCGCTTATGATATTCTACAACTGAATGTGCTGCACACAGGCCGCCTCATGTTTCAGTTGTCACGATATTCGAGATATCGCAGTATATTTCCATAAAGGAAACCACTCATAAGGGTGCTGAAAAATCTTCCACAGCCTACGACCGGTTTCGCCCTTCTTGGGGGTCATCAGGTAGGCGCAGTCCCCGAGTTCCCGTCAGCCTTATGTTGTACTTGAACCTTTTCACCTCCTAGTAACTAAACACTTGTGGTCTGACTAGCTCTAATGCTTCTGAATCCACGGTCCAAGGTGATGGGCGAACGAACACAAAACACTAAGACTGGATTGTTTCCACACAAGCAATCTAGATTGTTCAAATAACCTCGCTTTTTGAACGGTTCAGAAAATCTGAAAAAGAAACGCTACTATATGTCACCACAAGCTGGCTGTCGCAAT
Organism: Opisthorchis viverrini; assembly: GCF_000715545.1. NCBI lineage: Eukaryota > Metazoa > Platyhelminthes > Trematoda > Opisthorchiida > Opisthorchiidae > Opisthorchis > Opisthorchis viverrini. Next base: position 1,009,196 of record NW_008751670.1, read on the forward strand.
CGAACTACTTAGTGGCTATAAATACAAACGCTCAGAAAGTCATTCAGAGAACACTCCAAGCACGTGTTGGATATTATACAGAATCAACAAACCTTTGAAATGTGAGAAGACAAATCATTTTCAAAACCAAAAGCAAAACGAGAGACAGAACTGTCGGTGCGAGCGTTTCACGTGCATCTGAGTTCCACAAGTGGGAAAAATTTTAATTCGTTTCTCTGTTGTAACAACCGTGAGTTTGCTGGCTGGTTCAAGCAGAACCATTTCAACGCCGATTCAAATTCGGTTCACATAGGCGTAAATAAGCTAGTGAATTCAGGGGTCCCGGTGGACCAAAATTAGCAGATCACGTGAGCGTGTCACAAGGTACATAAGGGAATGTTCCAACAAAGTAGATCACGAAAATTTAATCAGACTGACAATAGACAGTCAAGTACTGAGACAGAAGACCGTGAGAACTATACTGAATGTTTATAATACATACCTTACGTGGATATTTGATAAACTATATCACACATGCAGAGGGTTGGTTTAAGCCAACGACAAATACACATTTTGACTGGAAATGAGTATGCGTTTGATGTCGTAGAAAGCCTCTGTAGTACATAAGGTGACGTGGTCAGGTTCTTTTCTGCAGATTGGCCTAACCGAAATAAGGGCAGCGTGAATTTTTGGAAGGACACGAAAACTGAAACGGAGGATAAGGCTACTCTCGAGATGACCAACTCCCCAAGAACAGAAGGCTGGGTGTGGAAGCCACCGAACATGGTAGCAATAGCGTTCTTCCACAGCTTTTACCAAGATTATCTGAGTGCATTTTGGGGGTTGGAGGTAACCTGAAGTGCTTCTAGTAGACAAACGAAAGGTACCTTCCCTCGAATTTTCTTTGCACAGTCATCTTTAAATAAGAAATTATGGTCATATAGCAATGAACCAGTTCTGGTAGATGTTGCTTTCTATGGAGGTGATGCTTGTGTGCCGGTTATCGATCGGAGGAAAGTGGATAGTTGCTTGACTGTCGTTAGAGCAACTGAGAAAATCACGTATGTTATGTGGACATTCCTATACGTCAAGCAATTCTAGATCAGAGGGTTATGACGCAGATGGGGTAGTGATCAGGCGCGTTTACCTGAGAAATCAGTTAACGGAAGTTCGGACTCCGAGTGTAGTTGATTATATCAACTGCTATTTGCCTCGCAAAGCTGTCTTCGCCCAACATTGCGTTGAACGGAGACGACCCAGGGGCGGGCAGTTCATGACTTGGCAACGAAGCCCAGTCAAATCAGTGGGCTTGTGGCTGCCGTCACCCCGGAAGGAAACAAAGCCAAGGCTGTTGACAGGATTGATTGTGTCCCACAGCAACTGGCCGGGTGAACGCTCCCCTGAAAGAGGCTGTACCAGGTAGAGCCATCGTACTTCAGCACACGGTTTGTGGCCGGAAAACTGGTGAACCAACCGACTGATCAACTGACCAACGGAATGGGTGAGCACTAATCAAATCCTGTAACAATACAAATCCGAGTAGAACCTCATGAAAGCCGATAAAAATGAGGCACCTTTTAAAGCGCGTAGACTGTTTTTAAGTAAGTTACCTACTTAGTTGGCTTAAACCGAAGATTCAAACAAGCTTCAGAGAAAATTTCCATCAACGGTATTCTTCCGCTTAATCAACTTCATGCCAAATGCCTAACAGTTCAAATGGGCATCTCAGCTTACAAAAAATACAGGAGAGGAACATGTTACTCAAAAGACTGCCGGACAGTCTTCGACAGTCTAGGATTGGTTTTGTCCCTCTTGGAGCTCACAAGATAGACACAGTCTCTGGGTTTCCGTCAACCTTATATTCCACATGAACACAAAATTGGACGACATATCGTACGGATCAAAACACGAAGCCACCTCGCGCGTAAGTTTACTCGAGAAGTACTACAGTATCCGCGACAAATACACTCATTTAAATATCAACTGGGAGAGACTCGATTCAATCTCTCGTTTATGACGTTCTACAACTGGAAGTGCTGCACGAAGGACGCCTCATGTTTCAGTTGCTACGATATTCGAGAGTGATTTCGATGCACATGGTGCACAGAAGTTCCGTAGGCAAACTCTGACACAACCTCGTGACCTCGTGACTAGCGGCACCTTCACCCTAGGTCATCGAAACGGTCTGCTTACTGTATCCTTTGAAATCCATCCTCCGCCACCTAAATTGGTCTTCATTGGATTAAGATCAGAACCACTTAGTATGGGTTCGCGTGAAAGCGGTCACGATTGATCGTGATAAAGCCTTTGTGTTCTCCAATTTCACTCAACAACAGTTCTACGACCGACGGCTGTGTTTTACACAAACAAATACCTTATCCTTGTTGCACGTATGTATGTACGCATCCACAGGAATGTTTTCAACCCGCGTCGACCTGATGGCGTTAGATGGGTGACGTCACGTTCCAACATGCGTATTTGGTTGGATTCATTGGAAATAAGTAGCGTACTTACGGGCCACAAACCTTGGTACATTGCGTTGTGAGTAGCCCCGGTATCTGCTGTTACATTATGTTACAAACATGTTACAACGTTACATTCATTGTGGCCTCGTGCGTGTCTACGACAATCGAACGGAATTGGGTAGTGTAATGGCGTCGTTAAAACATGCATCACCGATTCACAAAAAAGGACGTAAATGGGTGATGCTCTGCGGCGGATGTTGCGTTGACAAAAGAGGGACCTCAGAAAACTAAGCCACACAGTCGATCAGGATGGTAGGCTTACAACAATGCTCAGACAGTATTGTCCTTTTCTGTCCTTTTTATTAGAATGGATGAAGCACAGAAAACTGGGCGAGATATTGCGGACAAGTAGCCAGTTGGCCATGTGAACGGTGACACAAACGATAAGTGAGTGAATTTGCCTTATGTCAGCCATGTCTTAAGCAAGTAAACAGATTCGGAAATGGTGAAATAATGACCTTGTGAGACTTGTGAGACCTTCGGCCAGCCACAAGCTTCCCGAAGTGAGTCCGCATCATTTCACCCATTACGTAAGAACCATCTCCGCTGGGGAAATATTGTGAAAAGCCATGCACAAAAAATAATTGTAATAACCTAAAAGTGCCTCCCGTGGACCTTATGTATTGTTTGGGCTGCATAAAGCTAAAAACTTTGATACGGTGCTTCGTCACCGCTTGAAAGCGTTATAAAGTTACCCTAGCTTGTCGTCTGGTCTTTCTAAACAACACCAGTCCTTGGTAATGCACCATTCAGCCAGGTATCATTATTGTGTGCCACCCTATATGTGACTATACGGTCGCTGATGAAAAACGGAGTATCGATAGGATGGCCAAAAGATGTGAGTTGGTTGACACACAAAACAACCGAAAGTAAGCGAGACAAAGTTAGGCGGGACTGGTTCCACATATGAACAGTTTGACGCAAGGGACACCAATATCGCTTCTAAACGCCCAAAAGTCGTAACGGACAATGATGAAGTTTAAAATAGATAATCCAATGGTTTACAACCAACAGACGAATCACAGGTTATCCGACGAGGGCAGGGCATCACTGACTCGTGGTTTTGTACCATAATTAAATGCCAAAAGTTCCGTTATGTGGTCTCACGGTCGCCAGACCGCATATTGCTAAACTAGGGTGGTTCGCACAACACGCTGCCCGCTGTCATCTCTGAGAAAGTGGATTAAAATCAAAGCGTTCAGAGCGAAGCCACGGTTCACTAAATCCGGAGTAGCATTCCAATCAAAACGAAAATAAAAAACAGGAGTAATACGAAATCGGTTTAAAGAGATACTTGGTCGATTGAAATAGTCATTATACCTGTCTTATTAGAATAGTAAACCGGAAAGTGACGTATTTTTGTACCACAAAACAAACTACGGATTTAATCAATTTGCGTGAGCTGAGTAAGCTAGATAGTCGTCAAGTGCTAATCAGTGCTCGCCTGCTTGGCAGAATTTGACAAAGTCCTTCTCTGTTCGTTTTTACTTCCGATGTCCCCCACCGGATATTATGTGCTTTGAACATCGTGACGTGGCTGGTTCATTGCCTACTGTGGCATCCGAGGCGTAAACGGTGTATATCTGGGTCATCAGGCCCAGCGCATGCTTATTGACTGACAGACAATCCATAAGGAACTCACCCAATAAACCCGAATCAGTGGCGTTGCAGTCATTTCTTCACTTGTTCTCGTGATTAGTTGGCTAGCAAAGAAAGACTTTTTAGAGAGAATGTGTGCTGTATCTTCTAATTATCTTCCTTTCTGTTCAGCGAGGGCATCCTTTCCATTCACAGCTATATAGTCCGAACAAAAGAATGGATCGTTGGCGACAGGTAAGCTGTTGAAACCTAAGAGGGTGCCATCAAATAACTAAAGGGTGGTCTTTCAGTTAGAAGGTCGCATCCTACGCCCTTAGCCAGTTCTAGATCACGCTTTTTCTACTGACTTATGGGCAGATTACATCAACCTGTGGAGAGCTACCTTCAGAGGGGAAAGAACAGTGATAAACGTACAAACAGTGAAGGCGAACAAAATAAGTCCATCGATTTCACAGAATACCGCTCATTAGAGAAAAGTTGTGATGCCCGGAGAGAAGAACGGGTGATGCTTTGTTCACAGACCGTTTTCTAATGAAACACAATGAATTACCGCTAGGAAGAAACCGCACTTCTTTAAATGAACACTGAGAAACGTACGTATTCTTTTCCAGTTTTGCTCCCGTTCACCACTGAAGTTGGATGCTGTTGGACACGTTGAGACATCCCATTCGGGTTGACAGCCTTTGAAGTTAACGCAAGATCAGAATCTGGATCGATATTTACAACGGTAACACGAGGTTTTGAGAGGGAAGGTGAACGTGACCTGAACGATCTGAAAACATCGTCCGTACTGGGGGCGGCCTTAGTTAGATCTGTCCCTTGAAGCATACGATATAACAGATATTCTTTCGGATCCTCATAGGAATCAATCGTGGCCATAACCAGTGCTGTTAGTTCGGAACCCCTCGGGAACGTTTGGCGTCTTGCGTGGGCCCGACTAAATGGAATCGAACAAGGGTTTGTGGTGGTTGCGTTTGCAGCATTGGATGGCGGACGGCGAAGTTTCATGCTAGTCACAGGCTTTTTCGCACTATTTGGGACAGCAGATGGAGTTTGAGAAGGACGGTTGTTTAGAGTTTCGTTAATCGTCACCCGTTTAGCACCCGAACTGGCAGTGGCTGACATGAAGCGACGTGTGTTCTCCGGACCCACACGGTTTACAGAGGCTCCTAAAGGGAAAGCGGAAAACAATCGATTATACCATGCTATTTATTTGTACAGTCCGTCCCTGGTAGGGTCGAGGGTATTCCCCGAAAAGCTGACTCGCCAAGTCGAGGTCACAGATTTCGCTCTTGGCCAAGCATGACGGAGAATCATCAGCCCATAAACATGAAATCATAAAACGCTTGTTCAAAAACTTAGAAAGAGGGCCGATCACATGCCTATCTCACATGATCAAGACATACAGATTCGAATTCCTCCTGGATTACAAAAAGCTTATTCAGTCAACCGTACCAAATTACTCAAAGGGTAAAAGTACCAACTGTATACAACAGTATGCAACACAATTTATCGTAAATCACAAACCAAGGCTTTCAATCACAGACTCATTGTAATAATGTATATGTGCTCATCTTATCGTTCCTCTACAGATCGATTCGCTTACACACATGAACACGAACACAAGTGACTTCAAGCTGTGAAAGCCCCCTATACGCAATAAACTCATAAAAATGGATTGGAAGATTCAAATGGTTATTTGCTTTTGGTTAGCACTCATCGGCCCAACTCCAGCGAACAAACGAATGCAGATCGTGATCAGATCACACATCACAAGATAACCTGTGATGTATCCAGAATGAATGCACGGCAGCTTCTAGGCGCCTACGACACGCTACATTCAGCAGTGCCAATAAGTGCTATTCAATCCACAACAAGGTGGCAGCTGCTAGTGTTTGTTCATGAGCATATGTTCATTTTACACAAAGCCTCGTACATAACCTCTAAACGGGTGAAGCTAAACTGTCAAATTTCTATACGATGGTGGTAAAAACAGCCTGAAAATTGAAGAGAGGACCGGTTACAATGTGCTGTACTGGCTGTTCGAAGACAGAGCGCATGTGTGCACAGGACTTTTCAGCATGGAAATAATCGAATCAAATGCTATTGAGTTAGCAATTTTTCTCATAGCAGGGGGATCCAAACTGGGGAATCGGAATGGCTGAGTTATTCAAAACGAACGAATTATTCGGGGAAGTATATCTGGATTGTGCAGAAACGTGATTGGCACTATCATCAGCTGCAAACCACCTTTCAGAAGGAAGAACTTCACGTGACACATTCAAGGAAAAAATTTGCCAATACGAGCCATTCTTCCTGATTTTAAAAAGTTATGTCAATTATTCAGCTACAAGCAAAAACACTACGGATGAAAAAGGAAACCGAATGGACCCACATCTCTGCTCTATTTATGAAACCATCCATCCCTTCGACCGATAAACCAGGATAAACATGGGACATTTGGAATGTAAAAGGCTCCCACACTGGGGGCGCTTAGTATTCAGTTAATCCCATTGGGACGTTGAGACACTGCCAATTGAATTTATGATGATATGGGATGTCTACAGCGTCCAGAAACTGAAGTACGGTAAATCTCACGAACCCGTGCAATGGAGAGAAACCGGAAGTGTAACATTAGCCCGTCTATGCTTTCCCCATTCGAGGAACAGGTCATGGTAGCCTCCTTGAAAATTCAGAACAAAACGGACGAGAAAACGCTTAACAAGCCGATAAGACCATAGTTTTCTCCAGCGATAGATAAGCCATTATGTTGGTCTTACCAGATCAGAAATTTCTTCGACTTGTGTAACATTTTTGGGAGTCAAAGACAGTGCCTGATTCGAAAACAGAATCTTCCCTAAAAACTACATTGAAAACTCCGGAAACTTCGATCTTTCTCCTCTTACTTGCTGAAGGACGCTGGTCAAATATCCGCCTTCCGTTAAGGACAGTACACGTTTCAGGTGATCTCCAACCTCGCTTGAAAAGGTTTTGTTTTATTCGAATTACTAGAGCATCTCATCGATGGGGCGACTCCGTGCGTCCCAAGCATTCTGAGTGGAGGTCCTATTTCAAAGGTTTCCACTGAATGTTTGATATGCTTGGGAAATATAGGCGCAAATCCTCATTTAAAGCCAAAACTATTTATAGTATTTCGATTTTGCCTATTCTCCTTCAGTCATTGAAAGGAATACAATTTTTTCACTAGGTCAATATTTCAGAATATCCACATCGTATGAGATAGGAAGCAGGTCGAATGGATTGTGCACCGTGTGTGCACTTTGTAATCCAGATTATTCTGCTCCTGAGGAAAGTCACTCACAGTGATCGAAACGTTCAGTTGTAAACTAACTCTGCTATTATCGCTGTTTTTCCATCAATAATCAACCCAAACTTATCTACCTGTAACACGTATTGTTTAGGATACCGCGCCTTTCATCAAGTGATGGTCAGTCTGCGCCGTTCAGTGGGAGTCTTTTCCACCTTTCTAGGCCCAACAAACAGCCTTGGACGTTGATTGGGCAGGCCGGACATAAAACTCGCCCCGAGTACATGACAGGTCCATTGTTGAGAAGACCTATTTGTCTCGCAAAAACTACCTTCCTGAAGATGCAGAACAACTCAAACATCATATAGCAGCAGCATGCGATTTTTTGACTGAATTT
>NW_008751670.1:1017008-1056064 GCF_000715545.1 Opisthorchis viverrini
ATATATATCCATACATATGTATACATATAAATATATTAGACATATGTATAACCGATTGGCTGGTCACGGTACAATCAGCCTTCAGTGTACGCCCTGCTGGAAACTGTCGCGACCATGAGGCACCTGGTCGGTCGAAACGGAGCGGTTGATGAACGACAGTATAATTCGATTTGACATTGCTTGGCTACCCATTGGAGGTACTTAGCTCACCGGTCACCGGCTTGATATTATTCCGTGCCAGCCTGAGTGACAGTGGGTCATGCATTTTCAGTGCTGACGTCCGGTCTGCGAAATACAATACCCATCCTGAATGAACATATTCTCACAACTAGTACGGAAAGTATGTGCACGAAGCAAGGGTTTCAATTAGTTTTTGGACAGTCAGTCTGAAATACGGTTTTTCCAGTTATCAATCAAGTATAGAGATTTCGTATATCTAAAAGATCGCTTGGTGATGGAAGTTTTTCGCTTGAATAGGATGGTCAAACAGATGCCACTGCAGTCTAATTCGACTAAACTAGCGATAGCATTGGAATAACCCCTAGTAAGTGCCACGTGTCAGTTCCGTTTTGTTATTTTCAAGAAAATGAAGCAGTACGAAATCAGGTGTGGCCAGTCACAGCAGCTCTGTGTTGGCAATTGTTGTTGTTGTAGTCTACCCAGTGAATAACTCAAGGCTACGGAATACCACGCCAGCTAGGAAAAGAAAGAGCTGGTCACGTGGTGTCTCACCTTCATGTATAAGTGTGTGAGCAAATCAGTTACGACACGGCTCCTTAAAAAGTTCCGTAACAGCTAACCTAGTAGGCGCACAAAAATGTGGTTTAGCTGTTCAGATCGTCTAACAAAATTCAGTAAGCAGGACGAAAATAGGGACAGTACGGTCAGGAAGCAAGGTCAAGTGTTGGTGATCAACAAACTGCTAATTGCGGGGGCGGGAGCGAATACGCTATTGAAAATACCGTAATGAAATTAGTGGACAATGGACCAATAAGAAAAAACGTAGTATTCATGATGAAATGACAGCTCAGAACTGGGCGTGGTTACAGTTTCTGGCACCATACAACCAGAGACAAATAGGAGGATTAGAGAGTAACGAAGACTGACAATTGCATCTGGAGTGGGATTACAGAAACTGCGTACTGGTACCCAGATTGAATGCATCTTAATAGACGGGGGTGTGATGACTACCTGGTAACGAGCGCTTATCACTAGAGACCACTTGGGTTGTGAGTGACTCAATCCGAGATGAGTTGTGCAGGTAGTTAATGGCAAGCAGCGTTCGAAGGATGTTCGAATGGAGCCACAAAGAATGTTTTTGAATGGAAGCGATCACGTACTGCTGAGGACCGTTAAAGTGGCATACTCCCATGTATCAATGGATGAGTTCCTCTTACAATGTCGGATAGGCGAGGGTCACCCAAGCAACCTCAATTTCCCACTCAAAATTTCACTGTTCAACACCATACTATTCGCTGAAAAACGTACATAGGACGTTCACCGTCGGGACGAGCATGAAAGCGGGTCGCACGTACCTACAAGGGAGGGGGGTGAACCGGTAGTTTACTTAATTTGGCCGCTCCGCCAAGGGCCTTCTGTGATCTGGTCTTCATAGACAGTTTGTACTTTTAAGGAACGACCCCGAACCATGTCACGGCAAGATCAGCACATGTTTCGATCGATCGTTCCGACCCAGGTCACTGAGCGGTTTGTCGTAGTGCCACCTAACTGCACTTCACCGTTTGAGTTCATATCTCAGTTACACGCCAAGGCCTTTGGTAAGATAGAAAGTCGAACTAAGCGACTAAATGAATCTTCATACCCTCTTGTGAACGTGCAAGCCCGTTTCACATGCATACAAATGACACGCCAGAGGCGACTGAGAAGCAGTGTACCACTGTTTCTGTCCTTCCTAAGAGCTAATAAAATGAGTGGCTCCCGAACTCTGAAGGAGATTTAAACCAGAAATTTTCGACAGTTGAGCAGCGTAGCCATGAGAAATTTATGACCAGTGTGTTCTGACTGCACGACGTTTACACGAAACTGCACCAACTAACCTCGGCTACATAGAGGCGAGTTCTAGATGTGCTACCATCTACCGACTCTTTCAGTGAAATGTGTCCCTGAAATGTTGTTCGTACTCCATTAGGGCTGAGGTGAAACAGCTTCCGGACGCCTCAGCACAGGTTCTAGGTATCTAGCAGCCAAGGAGACAGATAAGCGAGTGATTGGGTAGTCAGATACTAAGTGAGCAGTTGAGAGTAAACTGGGTCAGTCAGAGGAAGATTACCCGCTGAGATGTGCCGCTTGGCTACGTGAGATCACGAAGGGCGATCAATCTCAACGGAAGTGTCCAGGTTTTGTTCAGAAAATCAACGGAGCCGGTGGATAACGGTATAATAGTAAGAGCATATATAACACATTTGCAGAGGACTGGATATGAGCGTGAGCGAAGTTAATCTCCCATAGTAAGAGTGCGGACTGCAGCAAGAGCGCATGGGAGGACACAGTTTACTCATAGGCGGTAAAAAGTTGCCACATATGTTAGCGGAAACCAGTAACCTCAGTTTACGAATTTCCGACCATACACGTAATGCAGTTTTGACAGATCTACGCGGACCAACGACGCATGCACATCAGCGCGCTAAACATCGATTCCAAAAAATGTTCACACACCGGTTAGCACATAAAACACCCAAAGTGGTGAGTAAACTACTGAAAAACCCTTCCCATGGTTTATGGTGAGAGAAAGCTAGGACAGCTCCATTCAGAAATCTGTCTCGAGAATTGGTTTATGATGGTTAATGTAGATATGCGATTGGAAATTATCTCTTCCGGAGGAAACAAAAGCATTCAGGGGTGAACGTCAAGCGTTTTCTTTTCAGTGGGCGGGGTTTATACGCGTAGCGCGAGGAAACTATACGACCGAGGCAACTAGTGGTGACGTACTTGTCACTAAAACTGGTTAAAAGTTACATTCCATTGAAATGTGTCGCTTTAGAAAAACAACCTCGGAAAGAGGGTGGTTGTAAGTCGACAGCAAAACAACGGCGCCTCTCCGGAATCGAGGACAGCGTTTGCTGTCTACTTAAACCCATACTTGTAGCAATGTGGACTCTCGGTTAGTGGGAATACAACGCCGGAGAAAAAAGAATGTCATGTGTTCACGAAACTGGTACGATCACCTACTGCATGATCTATTGGATGACGAAGTGAACGTAGTTGGAAAGGGTGTATGTTGGCGAACAAAAAAAAAAACAGAAAAAGCTAATGGGCGCAAAAATCCCATAACGGATGAAGTGGTAGTGTAACGTACTAAGGAGAGAGGATAGATGTTTGATTTACCAGGCAGCAAACGGATGCAGGCAGACTGTCAGGCGAAGAGAATCCTAGGAAGAGTAAGCATGGGGATAGGAACTGCCCAGATACCTGTAGGTTTTCAATCGTCACATCACCCTCTCGCTCCCTCCAGAGATAACTAACTAGAACGGTCGGAGACAATCGTTCCAGAGTGATGGAATTGGTGGAAGGAGTTGTATCCCGAGGTATACCAGCGAATAAAGATGTATTCAAAAACAAAGTACATATTCATCCTTTAATTTTGGATGATGATCAATGAATTACTGAGGAGGGTATGCGAGCAACCGACGAAATTTTATCAAAAATTGTCCAGTGTGGAGAAATGATCACTTTACAGAAGTCTTGTGTGATCAAGTTTCCATAATATCTAGAATACGTGGTCTGAGAAGTACTTGGTTTATGAATGCGGTCAACATTGTCGACATGTGCTCACCCCAAACGTCTCTACAAAGCTGATATCCGTACTGGGGGCGTCCTAATGGTGAGAGAACCTTTACAACGAATGTTAATGTGTGGTTGCTAGCTGGGTCGCATACATCTTGGCTCATGTTTGGATGCCCTGGGTGCTCCCAAGGTACCGCGGGGATGAAAGGAACGGGCGCTTTGGGGGAATTCGGGCTCAGGAATTGCACGGGTTTGTTGAAAGTGCACTGTGACACATGAGCAAGAATCATTGACTAAGACGGATTCAGGGGATGCAAATTGGTCTTCAACAAAGAACAATGATGTGGCTACCCTTCTGAGACGGAGCATGAGTAATGCGTGCTCACCAATGTGTGCAGACGATGGGCGCCATGCACACCTTAGACAAATGATCTTATATCAAAATTGAATCAAAACGGCTGCTTTCCATCACGGCCCCATTTTTCGTCGGGCAGTGTTGTGAGCCAGAATTGTCCCACAGATTTTTTTAGTTTGGATCTCTAAGGTTAACATCTCACTATATACCCGTTCAACAGAGAACTACTTCCTCCATCTAGTAACTTATATTTCGAAGGTTGAAAGAATGGAGAGCAATTCGTGTTTCATCCGTATTGTGGTGAACCAAATTAAAAAATCCTGGAGATCAAAAATAATAACTTGTTAAAAAAATACCTACCCTTCACAGGTGCACGCACAGATGACTTTTGTGACACTGCTGGCGCCCCCACCGATGCTGATGTCGTCGCGATACCACGTCTAGTTGTTTGTGGAATGCTGACAAGAGGCGCCGACTGTAGGGACGGTCTACTCTGACTAGGAGGGACATTGCGCCGGAAGTTTCCAGGGTTGGTCGCTGGTCCGGGACCCCGCCTACTCAGTGTTCGAGCGGATGAGATGCTGGGAGGTTCTGTAGCAGACTCGGAGGGTTTTCGAGGACCACGGCTAGTCACGCTTGATCTCGGGGTTTCGGCCGTGTTCGAGCGCCATTTGGTGACGGGAGTGCTGGTAACACTTGGAGTAACACTCATAGAAACTGAAATGTGAATGTCCACGTAGTGAGTTTGGATGCTAGTCGTTAGAATATTATGCAACTGGGAGGAAAAGGTATTTACCTACGGACCACTCAAGTAAAGACCGATAGAGCACCTCTTTCTATCGACTTCCACCACTTTTGCTTCATTTTAAACAATCTGATCTTCAAAACATTATTCAAAGCAACGAAAAATTATCACTAATCTTGATTAAGCATGCATAATACACGTAAGCCATCGCCTGGCATGCTAAACTGGTCAGAGTAAATCACGGTGGACGACGCCAACATATCAACCACTCTATTCATGAAACTAGCCAGAGGCTTCCAACCAAACCTCAGTACACATCTATGCGCCCATCTTCAATTCACCCGACTCGAGATAGCTGAGTGATTAAGGCGCCAACTTACTGACCAGAAGGTCCGCGGTTCAAGTGTAATCCTAGCATATCGATTGATCCTGTTTGGATGCGGGCAACCTGGCAGCAGCTAAGTCCTCGTGTCCCCGTCGAATAGTATAAGAGCTAGGCATCGGAAACGACTACTCATTTTATTTTATCTTCAGTCCATTCATCGTATCGATAAACCTGTTTCAGCTATACACACATCCCGACAACAAAGAATGGACTGATGTCCGCGCGTATGCACGGTGCCCATTAGTCGTACAATGCTTTTAGCTGCAAAACCTTTAAGAGTGGAGTAAAACTTTTCGCGCCAAAATGTTGCACTTTGTTGTGTATGTGCTCAAACCTAAAACAATTCTAATCTACCTTCACATTTTTGCAGCCCACCAAATTTCACTGTCCACTAAAGCAATCATACCTCTGGCGAAAATGTCTGGTGAAATAATTTCCCAGCATCGCTGAGACCTCGAGATGCCTAAATGGGGCTCAAAAGTTTGGACTGGTAATCTGGACTCAATTGCCCGATTGCTTTAGTCCATCAGGGACACGTCATAGCTCTCAAAGATTCTATTCTATTGTGCGAATACTGAGCACCCTCGGTGCACAGGATAGTTTAAAATCAAAGATCCGGGACAGTAAAAACGAGTTTGTTAACCAAGCCCCAGGAATCGAGCCGCTGTGGTGTCGAACTCTCATTTTTTGTAGTCGCTCTCCAGAGAACCGGTAATGGGTAATCAAAAGGTGTATGGAAGTAAAAATCTATTTTGAATTTTTGTCTGCTTCAGTTACCAGAGAGAAATTGGATTTCAGGCAATAAAAGATCCTCTGTCGTGAATTCGGTTACTTGTTTTGCTAGCGAACCCGGCCATTTAGCCATTCAGACTCCAACCTGTAACACCAAATCAACACGAATTTCTTTCGTTTGTGATTCTATGGGACGTGATCTGCTGGCAAAACTCTGTGGTTCTTTCTCGTGTTTACGCATCTCAAAAAAGATGCACTAATTGGACAGGCCCGAGCCTCCACTGTGAATGAAAACGTCGATTTCATAGAAGGCTCTTGGTCCTCAAAAACTTCAACTTAGCGTTGACAAGCAGATCGTGGCAAAATTATGATTTTATTCTTGCCGAGGAGATATTCACCAAAGTAGTCGAAAAGGCCCTTGGTCCTCAAAAACTTCAACTTTGCGGTGAGAAGCAGAATGTGGCAAAATTATGGTTTTATTCGTGCCGAGGAGATATTCACCAAAGTAGTCGATCGGGTAAATTTCACTGCAATACATTCGGTACCTACAGGAGCACGTACAGCCTTTCTGGTGATTCAGATAAATGAGTGGAACGCTAATCTTGAGAGCATAAATCACCGAAGATATCTAATTAGAATTGAAAACACTTTAGTATTGATCCTGAGGCATCATCACTGATTGAAATCGTGAGCTTCGCACCTGTTGTGTGCAGGTCGGAGACCTTTGCCGATTAGATTGACGAAGTAATCTTGCTAGAGTTCCACATACTCTTGATATGATCCTTTAGGATTTCCGTGCGTGTCCGATCAACACTGCCAAAAACTCAGCCAAAAGTGCTTCGTGAAATACGTTAAAAATTCGCATGTTCTAAACTGACTAGGACGGAGAAAACGGAGCGGGGAAGTGATCTTTATAGCATTCCATACACTATACTATGACAGCCATACGGACCTTAAGTTGAGCTACAGCTGATCAGCGCACTGCCGTCAAAAACAGCAAACAAAGAAATCGGCTTCGGTGAAGACGACTGCCGCAAAAGTGAACAGCTGTCGGATAACTGGGCTCACTTTAAAACCATTCCACCAATTCAATGAAACCTCTCGGTGCGTGCCCACAGAAAGTAGCCCGAATTGTGCAGATTCCCTGTCACAGTCTGCAGATCCATACAGCAAGCAACATTCGTGAGACATGCAATGATGGCAGTGTCCTTTTTAGGATAAGCCGACGTTTTATCAGAGTTTGACCTGGCCTTGTGTGACAAAATCTCTACTAGGAGCTCAAGTAAACCTTTTCTACTCTCAAAAGACGACCAAAATTGCACGAAATTAGCGAAATACACTCGTTCGCATACCAACTTGGTTTTGACGGGAAACTCACCTTAAACCCAGCGAAATCTCTCGTTTATGATGTTCTTAAGCAACTGAATGTGCTGCGTCAGGTCGCCTTATGTTCCAGTTGGTACTATATTCGAGATACCGCAATATATCGCACAAACGTTACACGCTACTCATAAAATTGCTGAAAACTCTTCGACAGCTCACAATAGGTTTCACCCTTCTTGGAGCACATCAGTTAGGCGCAGTCCCCGATTTCTCATCGACCTTATGTTCACACCAACTGATATATGAGGCGGCCGGGTGAAACACGTTTCGTTGAGAAGAACTTCATGGACGAGAGATTCAGCTGGGTTCCGAGAGAGTCTCCTGTCAAAATCAAATCGGTCTGCAAATGAGTGTAATTCGCTAGTATTATACCATCTTTTACGATAAAATGCTCCCGAAGGTGTTTTCTCGAGGACAGAGAACCGTATTTCAAAATGCGAATATTATAACAATAGAAAACCAGAGGGAACTTTGATTTCGTCCCTTTTTGAAAACCGACTCATGCATAGCCAGCAGTGACACTGCATAGCTGTAAAATGTACCGTGCTCAAGCAGGACAGAGGAGAGGTGCAATAAGTTTCGACGGATAACAGATTTTGGAGTGGAGATAATCATTTTCCAGCGAGTGTAAATGAAAATATTATACCGAGTTACCGCTGTCCTGTCATGTATCGGAATTCGGAAAGATGGTTAGCGTATATTCGCTAATTTCGTGCAAGTTGGTTTCAATCAAGCAGCGAGGGTAAATGAAAATATTATACCGAGTTACCGCTGTCCTGTCCTGTATGGGAAATTCGGAAAGTGGTTGGGGTGTATACGAGTAAACACAGGTCTCGTGAACCTTGAGTCAGTATTGACAACATTCATCAAAAATTTGCGCAGGTCTCATATTGTACGTAGTGACTAACAGAAGTCCTTCAACACGTGATGTAACGTCAGGAACGGGAAAACGCGTCATATTCTGCTCTAGCTTTCGACGCTGTCTTACTAAACACAACCTTCTTTCTCTATACAATGAGAAAGTATATCAGACGTTTCTTCATCCCCGTCCACAGAATGGACTGACACCATTTAACTCAGGAGAAACACAACGGCGTAAATGATGCCGGGTTTCCCAGGCCCAAATAAAATGCGAAGGGCCGATGAGAACCGCGGACCCCCAGTGAAGAGTTAAGGTCTTACGTCGGAAATATTTGGAACCATTTACAAAATCTTTCCGCTGAATGTGAACTTGGATGGCGGTGATCGACCGGATGGGAGAAGGACAATACGAATGCAAATCGATGAGGTTTCACCTCTTTAAAAGGGAGCTACATGTTGGTAATTCACCAGGTGGCTGTTGATCTGTTCGCCGAGCTTGCCAATTGATTTGCAAACGTTTCGTCGAGGAGACATCTTCAGTGCGCTGTTGGTTGGGTAGCTACACGAGCTACATGAAATGCAAACTAGCGCCCGAAAAGTCCGCGGTTCGAATCCCACCTAGGCATCTCGACTGCTCCTATTTAGGCTTTGGCAACCTGACAGTATCTCAACTCTCGTGCTTCCTTCGGGTGGCATGACAGCCAGACACTGAAAGGGTATTACAGCTGAATGACTATTATTATTACTAATGAAGGCGCGGAGGAAACTGTTGCTGTCACCTAAGAAATTATAGAACGCGAAACAAAGACGTCTATGCATCTATTTAGATCCTATTTAGATCCACTACAACAATAAGGCGAATCTTTCAGAAAGTGCTTCCGAAAGTTACTTACACCATGGCTTTTGAGTAAACAAGCTAAAATGGATGTGCTTACTGTATGAAATAGGTTTTTTTGATACAGGAGAGGCCGGACTGGATGATGCGGTCATCGTGCGCCGTGCAGTAGCGGTGCGTTCGGTCACAGTCTGAGCACAGCGTGGAACGTAGTTCCCAGTTGTGGGACGCGATGCCGGTATTTTTGAGGTCGCCGCCGTCGTCAACGCACTCCGTGTAGGCCCGGCTGACTTGACTATTCGCGAGTCATTTCTAAGAGTACCGGATACTGGACGACTAGCTCGAGCACTGGTGATAGCACGAGTGGCAGCCCCGTTGCTCGTAGTACCATTTGAAGCTCTCGTAGTTTTCAGGGACTGGCCACGCGTCAGTTTGGTTGTAACGGGCTGTGAATGGGGCGATGAAAGCGAAAGAAAATGAATAGCAATATTTGATCAACTGACTGCACCAACAGATTCAGTGCAAAAACCTTATTTCATCGATATCTCCAAATCGTCTGGTTATTCTTTGTTTAACCTCTTGGAAGGGATTCAAAAATGCTTCGAAAAACAACAGTCTTATCGAATTCCTTTATAAACGCAGTATAGACAGCTCCTGACGCTTCTGACATGTACGACAGACAGACATGTGACGGCTTCATATACGGAAAGCACGATTAGGAAAGACAACTGGACACGTTGTGATTGTGTCATTTTGTGATTGCTGTACGTACCTGGTTTACTGGTACCGATAAAAAGGTGCGACAAATAAATGGAGGTGATATGGTGACACGTAAAACAGTTCTTCGACACTAGCAACGTCCAAAAGAGATCAGCATCATGTGAATTGACAGAGACACCGAAAAGAACTTCGATGTTTCACTGTCGTACAGCACGGCTCTACTATGGAGAGAAGAAAAGATGACACAGAAAGAGAGATTTAGAGCTAGCCTACCACAAACATCCGAAGTGTCTACGCCTTCAGCACTTAGTCAGAAAAGCTGAATAAAAACAGTGGTTAGCAGCCACATCGTGTTACCGGGCAAGCTCAAGCGGACCGCATTCTGAAAGTTGAAAACACCATCACTACCAATTAGGCACAAAAAAACAACTCGCGATGAGAAGGACATAACGTGACCATATTAACTTGCAGTGAAGGACACATTCTTTGTAGGAAGTATCCTGTCTCACCAAAACTCGTCTCCTGATAAACTCATTGTGAACTCGCCGGGTCCAACCTATTACAGCCGTACTGCTGGCACATAGGTGGTCAAAGACCTGAACACGTCTCAGATCATCCGCCCGAAGTGGCCAAGTCTCGCAGCCGCATAACAATACAGCCCGAACTGTAGTCTGATACACAAGTCCATAGAGACACACTGAGATGCCTCCTTAGGATATGTTCGAGGACTATACGCATCTCGCGGCTGAGAAACACGTGCCCACCTTTTTCTCAAAAAGGCATCATTATTGACTCACTGCACTTGTCTGGAATAGCCTCCTAATCCCGGAGAGAAGTAAATTATTTAGACAAACTGGAGATTCCACCTCTATCCTTTGAAAGAATCGATGGGAGTTTGTTAGGACAGAGAAAGGCGTCAGCAACAACCAGTTTTTGCTAACGCGCCTTGGTGTACGCAGCAAGTAGAACGACCCAGCCGATGGCGACAAGTCATGACCAATGTGCCATGGTTGTACTTGGGCTGAGATATTGCCAGAGCACCCAGACCTAGATGGGAGGACGAACAGGGTCCTCAGCCAAACCCTTCGTCTCAAAAACCTAACCGCAAAGCAGCGGTGGTTGGTGTAAAACTGTCAGGGCAGCCTACATTTTTTAGGGAGCGAGTCACTACACACATTCGAACCCCAACCCGAAGCACCAGGAAACTGTGTTAGCCATAACTCTACCCATTGTTTACCTGGGCAGCTGTATCAGTCCCAGTGCTCTAGCGAAAGATGAACCCTTCGTAAAACCTAACCGCAAAGCAGCGGTGGTTGGTGTAAAACTGTCAGGGCAGCCTACATTTTTTAGGGAGCGAGTCACTACACACATTCGAACCCCAACCCGAAGCACCAGGAAACTGTGTTAGCCATAACTCTACCCATTGTTTACCTGGGCAGCTGTATCAGTCCCAGTGCTCTAGCGAAAGATGATATTTCCATCCGGATTGGGAAGGCCAGAACGGCTTTTGCAAACCTACGTCACCTGTAGCGTAGGCGTGACATCAGCTTCTCTGTCAAGGGTCGAGTTTATAATGCTGCGGTGCGCTCCATAATACTATATGGATCAGAAACCTGGCCGCTGCGCGCCAAGGACGTCAAAAGACTTTCAGTGTTTGACCATCGATGTCTTCGGAGCATTGCCCGAATCTGGTGGGAACACCGGATCAGCAATTCTGAAGTACGTCGAATGGCATTCGGGAGAAATAACTCACCCTCGACAGATGAACTGATCACACTGCACAGGTTGCGCTGGCTTGGCCACGTGCTGCGTATGCCAGTCGACCGACTTCCTTGAAGGGCTCTTCTCGCCCAACCATGTGAAAGGTGGAAGAGAGCCAGAGGCGGCCAAACAATGACTTCGCAGCGAAGTGTGAAAGCCATTACCAGCAAAATCAGCTGCGCTGGTCACTGCCGTCTTCCTGGATGGGGACCCCGAGACGGGCCACATCAATGGCTAGAGACATTATCAGACATGGCCCAGTCGCGCATCCAAGCTATTGCCTTCAATGCATAGCTCCTTTTCCAACCATCCTACTTGACAACCCACTGACAGTGCTGGATTTATGCACCAATTTACCAGCTCGCGCGTGAAATGCGCAGCTACCTGCCCCCCCTCCTAAATCATCAGTGAACGAAACTGCGGCAGCTACACAAACTCTACCCATTGACCAACCGGGCATAAAAGGTTTTGTAAGTGTTACACGTACACTCCTCAGTACAACTCAGTGGACTACCGCGGTGTACAAACCATCACAGCGCGGTGAGGTTCAGTGTTCATCACCGCAATAGATAAGCGCGGGAGAGGCAATCTCTGTTCAGGGATCGCACATTCCATGATGGATGACTGAAAACCTTACTGTGTATTCCATGGAAGAGTGATTTCTCCTAGCAAGGCGAACGTCTTCAAGAGAACTCAAGAAACTTAGTGAACCATCGTTAAAATGACAAAGTACGATGCGCAGCAGGGGGCGTAAGTACCGAAATTCAGTAGCTCCTCCTCGTACATGGAAAGGTGAAATCAAGCACTACAGCCACTCGTCATAACCTCACCTCTGCTTTCCGTCAATTCCGGACTTTGGCGAAGCATGAATACAATGCTCTACTCACTACACCATCACCTCCTACATATCTGCCATTTGGTGATCGAAACAGTCTCGCTCCATCATATTCACATCACATACGTCAGGGAGTATAATGATCATCGACAACTTCTTGAATGATTTGCACTTCAACGGTTCAGAGCAGTAGTACGGTTAGTCCCCGTTGTGGCGTCAACGTCCGAAAATCGAGACTACAGGCATAACGGATTTGACCTGCTTACAAACCCATCCTCCAATCCCCAGCTCAAATGCAGAAATTGGGCACATTTTCCTACAACCTGGTAACGAGATTTATGTCCTTCAACGTGCTAGCGTCATTCCCCTCAAAAAACCGTATTGCTCGTCCATGCTCAGACTGGACGACGATGCATTCAGCGCTTTCTTGTCCTCGTGATGATCTGTGTTGATCAGGCTTTCCTTAAACGCCACATCACCACATGGTCGGAACCTTCGAATTTCGTAAACAGTCTGTCGGAGTTAGTTAGGTGTCCAACCAAACACCAAAGCAGTCCGAGTAGCTTAAGCACGTGTGATGGTCATTAGGTGTTTACACAATCCCAAGCAGTCTCACGAGATCTCACAGGTTCATTATCGTTGGTAAAACTAATGAAGTGAAACTTATTTGACACAATTAGAGTGAATCACACCGTGTTGCATTTGAAATGGATTGCCGTGTTTCGTTAACCCGCCGCAATGGTCATGTGGGCTGGGACCCATCTCTGGGTGCATTAAGCTCCCATTTATTTGACTTGACGCTAAACAGCGAAGGCGATAGTTATCTAGCCACAAAATCACGTCTACTCGAACCTCTCATGCCGATGCCAAAGTTAACTAACCGCAACTGGAGCATGCTACTTATCATCCAGGCTCTTTTGTTCACCTTACGTATCTTGGAAATTGTATCAGTTCCGACTGTAGTGTGACAGATGAGGTCGATGCACGAATCCTCAAGGGTAATGTCTGCTAATTTGGTGTATCTTTGAATCTCAAGGGACGCGTGTATCAGGCTACAGTGCGGGCTGTTTTTTTGTACGGCTATGAGACTTGGCCTGTTCGAGCAACGGAACTGAGACATCTTCAGGTGTTTGACAATCGTTGTCTCAGGACCATATCTCGCGTGGGTTGGTGTCCGTAATGAGGCAATAAAAAAAGCGAGTCCCTGGTTGTGCAACGGGTACTTCCATTGAAGAATGTATCCAGCACTAGAAGCCGCGTTGGTTAAGTCGTGTATTGCGTATGCCGAACCATCGTTTGCCGAAGAGAGTGCTGTTTTCCATGTCCAATTCAGAGTGGCGTAAACAGAGAGGTGGCCTACCCTTGACTTGGTACAGAAGTATGAAGGAGATTACGAAACGCTTGGGTGCTGTCGGTGCTACTCGACTTCCAGGATGGGCATCGCGTGACACTACAAGATATGGCTACTAATCGATAACAATCGAGTTCTTGGTGTCAGTTTCTATTCGGATTGCCTGAATGAGTATTTGAAGGAGTAGGCACCTTGGGATGATTGTATTAGGCTAGCACTAAGTCCCTTCCCCGTCCACCTTTGCTCTTTTCTTTACAGTAAGGCTTTCGAATAAGTCATGGTTGTACGGTAGCGAAGTATCAGAGTTGAACACTGATGTCATGCTGTCGATGACGATTATGTTCGCCTCGCAAAAAAATAGCACGCCCACGGTTATTAAAACCAAGAAGCATGAACAACAGTCTAACGAGATCTAATGAGTATTGATTCACGCAACCGACCAACTCATTACACATCAACAGACCAAAAAATGTCAGTTCGCCAGTATGGTAAATGTATGGGATTCTGAAGACCCTAACTGTGGCACTGTGCTTGGTTTCTGCATCCATCACAACACTCTTCTCCATTTAAATTTCTGGGCATATACACCCGGGTTTGAAAGTGCAACCACCAACTATTAATATTGTGGGGCTGGGATCAGTCCATAACATACGCAAAGGATACAATATAGTACCTATTATGGTTTTGCACATTTTTCAAAAGACAGTTTACTGTGGCCGGATGCCTTTCAAAAAGTCTTTCAGCTGAAGAATTTCAATGTCTCGTTTTTTCACACGGCCTTAAAAGAAGAGAGCGAGCAAGAAATCCATGTTCTCAAGACACTTCAAATTCTCCATTGTGCTGCTGTAAGGGCTCCAGTCACTTCAGCTTTGCCCAACAGGGATTGGTTTCAGGCACAAAGATAGATATTCTGTTTATCCTCATTTGCGAACGGCCCGCGAAAGCGCTTCGGCATTGGGCATATGATGAATAAAAGCGAATAGCAGGGCAACTAGTCCAGCTGCTCAGGTCAATTCTTACAAATACATTCACGCTTACTGCCAACATTAGTTCACTGAGTTTCGATCGTGTCTGTAATCAGTTTATCCATATCGTCTCCAACTATGGCCGCTTTTTGAATGTTCCAGATGTCTCTTAACAGCCGAAAGGACCGCGTGAGGGACGTGGCGAGAGCAGTCATGAGGTGTCAGCTTAAGGGTCCCGTATAGCTCGTATACAGAGTTGTAACGGAAATGTTTTTTTCAGAAATCTACAGGTGACAGAAGGCCAAGTTTCTGCTGTAATGGTAGTTTCTTTCTTAGAGAGAGAACTGTGTCCAGGCCCTACAAATCCCACTATTAGACTGATGGGCACAATGCAGCACTCTCCTAAAAGGACTGGAAAATTCTGGCAAATTAAGCCCATTAGTCCTCAAAAGAGAGCACCCTAAGCCAGAGGTCTGGAGACACTGAGACTGTTTGGCATGGCAATGTCCATTCGACCATTACAAACCAGGATGCTTGACCTTCGAGTTCACCCCTGTTGCACTATTGGTATTGACCACTGGGCCTGATTAATGAACCCAAAACCAGCACAAACGGAGCAAACGTCCAGCTGCAGCACCCGAAGGAAGTCCAACTGCTGAGATTCTGCCAAGTTTCTCAAGCCCAGACAAGATCAGTTAAAAAGCCGTGATTGGATACGAACCATAGACCCCCAGCATTTCGAAACTTGACCGCCGGGATATCTCGAGCTCATCTGAACTTAACGTGCAAAGGAGTGATCCCATAACCTGCACGTATTGCAGCAGATCATATGATCTACCGTAGAGTGTGACTTCAACTGTGGCCGGTCCATCAGTTCCAGTTAATGATAAGAACACTTCAGAGTATTATTGAGCTTGTTCGATTGATGAGAGCCCAGTTGCGCAGGTTTTGACTCAGTTGTATCGGTTCAAACCCTCAAACGATCACATCAAGGTCCCAACGTAGGTCATTCACTTCAGTCTAGAAGACCGACTAGTGTAGGGCAGTGAAATGTAACAGGGTACAAGATAGAGCCTGCTCAATACGTCCATGCTGTTCCAAAACAGGTGCTTTGGAAACATTTTTTCCCGATTAAGCCTCAACTGCAATGTAGTTGAAAACCCTGCTAACAAAGCACGCAGCCGATCCCAGTGGTACGCATTCTGTCATTTCCTAGCCGGAATGTCTAGCTAAATTTTGCTTGTCGTTGTGGATTGGAATTATGAAGGTAACATCTACAATGGACGCCGAGTCGATCCCACTGATGGCGCCTTACTTTGGTCAAGTGCTCAGGCGTGTTTACTTCGATGATGTCCAAAAGCGTAGGGTCCCTAATTCCTGATCGTCCTATCTAAGTGCTTCCTCGTACAACCCTCCCGTTTTCCATCAACTCTTTACTGAGATTCTAACCTCGTGGTTGTATGGCAGCTGAGCAACAATATAGTGTTGTATTGCTGTCAATCATGACGATGGTGATTGCAACTAGCAAGTACGGTTAGAAATATAGATAAAACACGCTAAATGAGAGTCCAATGGCACTCTAAACTCGAAATACGGGTCAAGTTATATCGATTAGTTGAAACTGGTTAGAGAGAAGTGACTGGTCGGCCAAAGCAGGTTTCCGACATCACAGTTAGTAGCCACCGCTTCCCGTCGCGTGTTTTGACGGCTGGTATTGGAGTGACTGGATGGCATTCAAAACATCACGTTGAACAATCCGACTGGATTGAGAGGGCCGAATTCGTCCGGAAACAAAGATGTACCCATAGTCTTCGACCTCGTCGACGCATTCAAGACGCCAACTTCAGTAACAAACAGACGTGTACCTTGGATTGGATGTTTCGTCCTCTTTTTCCCAAAGTATACTCATTTAAAACGATTATATCTGACTGATCATGGTTGATCACCGGTGACTTTAATAGCCAAACCAATATAACTTTACTCATACCAACCTTAGATCGAAAAGAGTGACTTTTGCAATGTATATTCAAAGTACAATTTTCGTTCAATGGCGGCATCTTCAGACGAAGAGATGGGGTAACAACGAGATCTTCATCAGGCCTCGTTTTAGCTGGTATTTTTACGAAAATTGAACACATCTTAAGCCCCGTAGTCGAACAGACCCCACATTACAGAAGCCATGTTGGTGACGTCTTTAAAATCTTTCATTCGAATTCTACTACGCAGCGGCTACTTCGGTTTTGTAACTTGGCACATTAACCGATGGGTGGTCCCTACTGGGGGAGGCACCAGAAATTCATTCAACTTCTCTTCACTTTAAATTGCTCCAAAGGCCGTAATTCTTGCACCACATACATGCAGCATACTTCGCAACAAGCCTCACTCACCTCTCCAGAAACTCGTAATGTAAGTAATGGAATCCAAGTAATGGAAGACAAAGGACTCAAATGAAATCAATCTTAACTTGCTAGAATCCATAACTGTATGTTGGCCCCGCTAACACTAGCAACGCAATACAACGAGATTATAAAGCAATGCACCATTATTCTGCGACAAGCGCCAATCCCGGCAGGGACCTCAAGTCCTGGAATTGAGGAGGACTAGCTTGATTGTGTCCACTGCAATTCAAAGTTGGGCTCAAAACGCACTACGGAATAATGTTTTGGAAGTTAGCACAGTGTTTAAGATTTCGAAATGTTGAAGACCATACAAGCCATATCTTGCGCCTGATTCATTCATCGGTACCATGTAGTCCTAGAAAGGTGCGAAGTTATAAGAGGTTGAGTTTATGAAAATCCTTAGGGAGTAAGGTCAACTTTTAGAAGACAAAATCGAACACTATATAGGCAAGTACGATTGTGTTACGATTGTGTTAAATTCTATGGAAAGGGATAATTGAAGCCTGCTGGGGACTCTTCTGCTGAGTGGCTTTCCTTCGACGTAACACTCTTGGAAGTCTTCATCAAAGCTCGAATAGGTTGTGACGTCACTATACACTATCATTGCATTCTCAAAAAAGGAGATACGTTATTCCGAAGAAGAACTGTGGTAGCCAGGAGACTGACGACAACCGAATGCCCAAGAGGTTCCTATGTGTCTTGTATTGACTATGGGCATGCTAAGTAGCAGCTGGATAATTTTTTGGTCTTGCGACAGACCGTTTGTCTATCACTTCAGCTAATGCTAATGAGATTCTCCAATCGTCAGGCACTTCGATCGGGCACTGGTCGGTTTCGCGCACGCAACATCTAGTGGCTAGTAAAAAGTGCAAATACCTGCAAGGATTCACAAATGCGAGGAACAAGTTTTCTCAATAGAAGGGAATCATTAAAAAAATAGTTTTATCTCGCCATCCGAAACACTAACTAACCTTCGACGCTTCGTTCGCTGCCTGACGTCGCAGTTTCTCCTGCTGCCTCTCTCGTTCGCGCTCGTCAAATCCGCGACGTAACCTGTCAGGAATGCATTGACTAAGACTACCGGAGGTAGAAGAGGGTTTGTCGCCAGCAGCCTTGGAAGGACCAAAATCGATCACAAAGGATTCAGCCCGTGGACGTTCAGACTGGCTTACAGACACCGATGTTGGTTCGGTGTATGGCTCAGCTGGTAACAGCAAGGATAATGGGACAAAAAATGAAGGGAAATGCTTCACGTAATGCAGCTGACTGGCAACAGGATGACAGATCAATACTCAAGTTGCTATGGAAAAGCAATACACTAATCAGTCTTCGTCCGGAAAAAAACAGGTTTAAGACAAATACAGTCGACCCAGGCTGAAAAAAGTACTGATTGATTACAACAAATAATTTGTACGTCCTTATCCACTAGGAAAAGAAAACAGACTATGATCCCGTAGTGAACTAGAGCCACGCTCAGAAGCAGTGAAACTGACTAAAACAAAGCTAGTAAGGAGTAAAGCGGTATGGTACTGGAACTAGTGTAGCTTTGGCAATGATAAGAGACTCAAATAGAGATCTTGACAGAAATAGAAAACCAGTATATAATAACTCACAAGGTTTATGAGACGGCCCATGAGCGATTTCACTCTTCTTGGGGCTCGTCCGACAGTTGAGGGACACCACAAATACGAGAATTCAGCTACGATTCAGTTGTCTCTCATTAAAAAACCAAATCGACGCCAAATGGGTTATTCCATAGTACATAATAGTTTATACCAAATCTCGTTTTGTATTTGAACCAAGTCAACGTCTGGCCCAAAGTGAAACTCACACAAGGGGCTCATTAATGGCAGCGACAGATAACAACCGTTAAACCAGTAGACAAGTATGTGGCACTTCAGTTGCGAAGTCCAAGTGCATAAGATTGATGGAGAACAATCGTCTTCAGTGCCTCAGTTAGTGGATCATCCGTCCGATGAGCTGGGAGTTCGTGGTTCGAGTCCCACAATATAAAAGTAGAGACGGTATTACCGTAACCTTTGGTGTGTATTGTTGGGGAAACGAAACGGGTACACTAATTTCAAAATGGAATTCGGCAACACATGTCACAGCGCCCAATCCGTGCATCAAAAACCCAATCGTCCAATCGTAGGCTAAAATGTTATCCACTGGTCTAACCACTGGACACTTGGGTTTTGTTGCATAATGTAGGGGGGGGTATCGAATTGACCGCTCAAGTGAAACCAAGACGGCCAACACGAGAAAAAATAGATCAAACAGGGAAATACAACCGTCTATTTGAACTCAAGAAAGAGAGACCACGATACACACAATCAAATTGAAGAAAAGGAACTGTCAAGAATATAAATTGCCGTAGCGGTCAACCAAGTTCAAGGAAAAAAGATCACAACGCAACAAAAACCGGTAACGCACCAATCGAAAAGGAACCTGAAACACTTCAAAGGAGCTACCCAACAATCCATTGGAATAGGGCCGAGATTGCTCCGTGGTTGGAACGCGAATTTGCTGGCCGGAAGGTCTGGTTCGAACCCGACCTCTGTCTCTACTTCCCCTGTCTAGGCTTAAGTAACCTGGCAGGATCCCAGCCCTCGTGCTTCCTTCTGGTAGCATGGCAGTTAGGCACGGAAAGGGTGCTACAGCTGAATAGGATGTATACGGGCCACAACGCAGCGGAAATCGCCAACGGGCCAATAAGATTGCAAGGAAGGCGTATACCAATTAGCCCGCAGTTTCCGAGGATAATGAATACTCTCCGAAGCCTACGTAAACGCAGCTAGGTGAGGAGGAAGTACCCACTCAAATGTGCAACGATGTCTTCTCAACTGGAAACAGAATGTTTTCAGACCAATCGCCAAGCTCGGCGAACGGATCAATGGCAATCGGGTCAACCACAGGTAAACGCGCCCGGGTAATCACTATTTCGACATCGATAATAATAAAGTTAACACCGATACATGTCATCGCGACCTATGGCGTTTTTATATCACACTGAGTACCAGTCATGTGGCCTTGGGGGCGTTAGAAAGCAAGTTAACGAAAACTGAAAGTAGATTCGATTTTTCCACAAGCTTCACAATCGTCCAGTCATTTATCTGAATAGATCACTATTAGAGACGGTAAACCCACCTCGCAAACTGTCACATTCTTGAAAATGTAATCCAGTTGGCAGTTCACCCTCCATGAGGGCTTTTCCGGTGGACATAAGAGAAAGTGCCGCGTTGTTCGACCGATAACGAAAGCCGTTGTAGAGTAGAGTATGTGCAAAGTTCCCCTCGTCAATGAGGGACAAGTGCAAAGGTGTGCGATTGAAAAATGTGAATTTCCAGTAAATGCTCGGCTATCTACTAAGCAACCTAACCCGGATTTGCTAGACACGCTGATGCGGCTTCAAATCATGGCGAACGTAGACTGAGTTTGACAAGCCCGTTTGAAAACAATACGGCGTATAGACTTGAAAGAACCGGCTCTATTAGAATGAGTCGGGTCAAAAGGAAGAGATATTCCTTATTCAGTAGGATATGTTAATTCACTCTTCGTGAACGTCCTGAGTTCGTCGGTTTCGGTGCTACGATTCCGCACGCGTTTGACGATCACAATGATGCGAAGGTGTCAGATTGATTGTCACAAACTGTGTTCCTCCAGAAATGCTCACTGCTGAGCTGCACTAGAGAAAAAGCACTTGCAGTTGTTTTCAGCTCGTTTGTCTCGAAGTGTTTCCGGAAACAAGTTGTGGCACACAAGTACACTGTCACGTGTTGCGTGTTGTGCAGAGGCACGGGGATGTTGTATCGAATATCAGGATGCGATGGAAGGCAGCTGACTATACGAGGATTGTCAAACACTAGATTTACCTCATAAGATGCTGTTCCCGTAAACAAACTATCTACGGTGAACACGAAATTCGGTCACCCTAGAAGGGGTGATCACTATGAGGGAGAAAGTTGTACGAACAACTAGTCCAATTGGGGAGTCGAAGAGTGATTTTTTTCAGTCGAGAGGCCGCTTATTTCGTAATGAGCTGAGCTAACCCGGTTAACAGATTGATAGATGGAACGTCTTGAATCTGAACTGATTAATGTTGTTAGCTAACGTATTGTGAACACGAAATCAACTGCTACGTTAGGTCACAGCTTCCTTTCTAAGTTACAAACATAACTGCCGGTTCTTTGTCTGGGCTGGGTTGGTCTAACAAAGGATTTCTAATCGTACCAGTGTTCGTGGGAAGCCGACAGAAAATGAACAACCATCATAAAATCAATCTTTTTCGCACTGTGGGCAGAATTTTGGTATGCATTTTATTCAGCCACCTGAAGACGGATATTCTGAAAGAAAACATCCCCGAGGAACACCGTGGATGCGAAGCGGAACCAGTTCGATTGGCCTCACTTCACGGAAATCTTCGGCTCCGTGAACTAGCGGGCGCTCTTTGAAAGGACACAATTGGAGACCACTGCAAAGGACCTGAGTGTTATTCCTTCCTGAGAACGAGCTTGGTGCTGAAGCATGCTTTGAGAGACCACACGAAACTTACTTCTTATGAGTGGCCCCTCGACGAGAGATATAATGCATTACGAAAGGGGTAAGCAAAGCCCTAAGGTACATCTCATTTTAAAGACGATTATTCAGAAAATGGATTTCTAATAGGAATGAAAATCCAATCTAAGTAATGAGTTCAAACAATTAGCCGGAAGGTCGCGCGTAAAACCAGTTGAAGTTGCGCTGTGGTGTTCCACGGTTTTCCATCACAAATTGGCTTTACCTGCAGGACGATCCGTTGAAACCAGTTTGGTAGTTTCCCTTGAGAAACCTGTGTTGACGAACATCTGTCCCACAGAATATCCCACTCTATTCACACTTTATCTTTTTGTGAGTTTCTACGATTTTCAATCTTATAGGCAATTTACTTTGTAAATATTTCTGAAACTTATGGCCATCTTTGAAACCATTGTTCTCCTATATCGTTGACGACTGGTTAGTCACTCCCTTTTTATGGATGCCATTTACATTGGTTCTAGCGGAGTTCGGACAGTCTGTAGTACACGCTGGTGTCCCCTTTTTGGCTCCCCAATCAGAAAAATCTCATCTGTCTGCCTCCGGTTTGACTTAAATTTAACAGAAACCGTCACAGCTGTGAAAGGCCAGACGCCCAAATTGAGCGACTGAGTATGCATACTTAGGACTTTGATGCATATATGGCAACTGATGCGAAACTGAACATTAAAGTCAGAACAAAGCTTGGTCAACCTGTGGAATAACCCGATGACAACTCGTCAATTGTAGTCCACAGTGTCTTTGGACCTGTGACTGAGCCTCATCGTCTGAGCAATGATTTGGGATAATGAGCGCTAAACGATAACTGATACACAGCCTCTTTATCAGTACAGATCCAGCTGGTGTAATCATGCATTTTGCTCCAGTAGCAAGCCACAAAAACGATTGACAGGTGAGACATAATAGCGGAAAACGCAGGAAGAAAGCGAGTAGATGGTTGTAATTCTTGTGAAGTCGCTGAGGAAATTGGTCACTGCAGGAGTTCCTCAATAGTATACGATTACTGCTGAAATCGCTATGCTTAAAAAATAGTCATTAACGGGAGGTTGATTGATTTGAGGTATCGGTCATTTTAAAGAAACAGCTTAGAGAAAGTGTCTTACTGTAA
This sequence comes from Opisthorchis viverrini, assembly GCF_000715545.1. Classification (NCBI taxonomy): domain Eukaryota; kingdom Metazoa; phylum Platyhelminthes; class Trematoda; order Opisthorchiida; family Opisthorchiidae; genus Opisthorchis; species Opisthorchis viverrini. Next base: position 1,039,760 of record NW_008751670.1, read on the forward strand.
CAGCTGTGTACATCACGCATCAAACTCAAAACACTCAAAAAAACATCCTGCTCCAAAAGATCTCTCCGATGTCTGGAATAGCTACTTCTGAACTTCAACGACTTGTCGGCATAGTCATCTCCCAGGAAAACCTGCTCGAAAGAGAGCATCTCTCAACAAGTTTCTTAAACCAATGAAGCCCCGGCTCCTGGAAGAGGCACCCCTTCTGGCGGCCCCTTCAGGTGCCCTCTCAATCTAACCGCTCTCCTCCATTCCATGTTTGTATCACTTCTGTCATAGTGCAACATTACACTTCAGTTTCGCTCTTGCAATTCACGCAAATCCGAGGCTAGAATCCCAAATATCTGGCACATTAGGCGAGTGTGTTATCGCTACTCCATCAGTGCACGCTGAAAGCACCTGAATTACTACGTATGAGCAGGTGAACGTGTCCTATGATGACTATGCCCTGAAGGCAGAAAAATTACTGAGTTGTGCGGATAATGCCCGCAGGGAGACGGGTGAAGTTTCCGTCATGCTAATTCACCTCAATTAGCAGATTGACTGCAACACACCGAAAAAGTTACAATTCCACCGTTTTAAGTGTTTCTATTCCAAAGAAACCGGATTCAAAAGAGAATCCAACGGTCCATATGGTGAAGCGATAGATTGGAAGGCTTTTTTAAAAAAACTGGTGAGAAGGACCTCAAAAGTCCTATAAATGAAGCGATAATTGGAAGGCTTTTTTAAAAAAACTGGTGAGAAGGACCTCAAAAGTCCTATAAATGTTGTGAAGAGATGACAGAGGTAGAAGTAGACTGTCGAGTCCCAATCATCGAAATGATCAAAATCGAATAAAGGTTGGACAACTTAGCGCAGTTAACACAATCGAAAAGCATTGAACGAATTGGCGCTGATCCAGAATGAGTGCACAGTAGAAAAACAAAGATGCAGCTGTGATGGACACAGACCTGGATAAGACAAATCGAATCCGAATTTCGTAAATGTCAAACTCGATTGTGAAACAGCTGACATACAAAAAAGTGAACTAGTTGTGGACAGAGCAACAAGACCAGAATTAAGATATATTGCCACAAAGATGTTGAAAATACGCAAGCAACATAGGAAGATCGTTAAGATAATCGATGTTCTGCGATTAAAAATAAAGGCGATCGACTTGGGGACCGTGTTCACAGGGTAAAGGGCTGATGCGGAAACAATACAAAAACTGACAACTTATTAAGGATAGGGTTGGAAGTTCATCCCACTTAGTTGCATCAAAGGTCTTAGCAGAGTGAAACCGCTCATCAAATTCGCGCGCAAGAATACGTGTCAGAAAGATTTCACGCTCACTTTGTACCAAAGGTCGAAACAACACAAAAGTCAACCAAAACTGTAGTAAGGTCGTAGATTCTGTCATACTTGCTGGGCACCTACTTGAACAGACTACAATAGCAGTTCAAATTAAGTTTTGAACATACGGGAATACATCTGATTGGCAGGTTCGCTATGACTTATCTAGGCAGCCCCCAGCTGTCATACGACGCGCATCTGTCTACAGGTTAATTTTCATTCCAAAGCAGGGAAGTGGTCATGGTAGAGTAGGACAGGGATAATGTGATCCGCTAATCTTCATCCGTATCTGTTCTGACCGAAAAAAATTCAAGGAAAGATAATACACTCGCTTGCAAACTAACTTGGTTTTAACGGGCGACTCAACCAATTCACAGCTGAATCTCTCGCTTGCGATATTCTTCAACTGAATGCACTACACAAAGGCCACTTCATGTTTCATTCGATTTTGTACTATACTGTGTAAGATATTGTGTCTAATTTGGGTTCAAGTGGAACAGAAGGTTGACGGGAACATTGAGAATCCGCCTACCTGATAAGTACCAAGGACGAAATCAATCGTGAGCTGTCGAAGACTTTTCAGCAGTCTTATGAGTAATCTGTTCCGTCAAGAAAGACGGACATGTCAGTTCGACCGAACGATGCCGTCGCTCCAGTAAATGAGCCGTGAAACGATGTAACAAACTGTTGTTCGTCTGAAATGTCGGTTCTTGTGAGTGGTCTAAGATAAAAACAGCAATACTACATGCATACAATGAAGTCGCTTTCCGTCTTTTGTTCTCTTTTGATAAGGCGGCATTGTGATAGGCGTCACCCGAAATAACCAAAACATCAAAGCAATGCACAGCCCAAACAATCGTGGCGTTCTTGAAATTCGTCGAAATCAAACAAAAATGTGAGTCACATCTGAGCGAACACATGCGTGTGATTGTTTTACTTTTAAAAAAAATGCAGAATTCGATTATGACTGATTAGTCATTCAGGAAGGACAACTGAAAATTCGATGGTGTTCGGTTATGCCAAGCGTCGAGCAAGTCTAAACTTTACAGCATCTAGCCGACGCTCAACCAGGGAGAAAGCGAGAAAGGTATTAGTCGCTTGGATCAAGGTAACCGACACTCAGTATAAGGGATCCGATTGAGCCTTGATTCCGAAGGCAGATACAATCTCTTGAAGGTCGGATCAAGAGTATAAAAAGGCTATACCGCTCCAATGATTGACGCTATCCAATGAATTGAATTGATTTTGAAAGTCCCGTTGCCGAGGGGAATATCAAGCCAAATCTGACGTGTCTATGGGGTTCGAAAACAGAACTCGTGGAGTCCCGGAGACCTGCGTCACACTTCTCCAGTCCCTATACTCCGAAACCCACAGACGCATGAAAATTCCCCAGCAAGAATGATGTCCCTCAAGGCTGTCCTCGGTTACCTTTCCCCTTCAGCTTCCTAATCGAAGTAACTGTCGCGTAGTTCACGAGTTTACTTGTGTATGTGCAGTTCATGGTTGTACGTGGGCTGGGATGCTGTCAGGGCGCCCTCAACTAGACAGGAGGACGATTAGGGTCCTCAACCAAAGCCTTTGGCCCAAAAGCCTAACCGCAGGGCAGCGGTGTTCGACTGGAAATGCAAGTACATTACCTTTTTTCACGGAACACGTCGCCGTACATGTTCCAACCCCCAACCTGGAGGGCCAGGAGACTGTGTTCGTCGGACCTCTACCCATGGACCAACCTGGTATGAGAGACTCTGTGAGCATCATGCGGACACTCCCCAGTATAGCTCAATGGGTCGCCGAGGTACACAAACCGCTACACCACGGTAAGGTCCAGTCTCTTCGTGACGGCGTAACTCCAGCGTGGAGCAACTTCCCAGGGAAGACCTTAGAAACATGGAATATGTGGACGGAATTGAGCTACTTGGTCCGGATTCTATCCAGATAAAAAACATACTAAATAAAGGGCTATTACAAGACCGGGAGAATGGACCGTCGTGGCTGGTCATGGCATCGAAACCACTAGAGATGGTGGATAGATTTACCTACCTGGGTAGTCGGATGACAGCACTACTGACGAATTGAATGATGGAATGGTTAAAGTCCGTTCTGCTTTCCTTTAACTTAGGCACCTTTGGGATCAATATGACATAAGCTTGTCGGTAAAAGGCAAAGCATACAACGCAGCCCTGCGTACGATGTTGTTAAATGGTTTGGAACCCTAGTTGCTGAAGATTGCTGGAAAGATTGTTTGTCATTGACCACCGGTACCTCTGAGGCGTTGCATATTGGTCATGAGAATATAAAATTATCGATATCGAAGTGCAATAAATGGTTTTCGGCAACGAATCGGCTGCTTGAACGACTGGTCTGTTGACTGAGCTGCGCCAGGTACACTAACTTGGTCAAGTGCTCCGTACGCCAAACGATCAGTCGCCTCGTCGTACCCTGTTTTCTGGGGTAGATTTCGAGGTGGACAACGCATGACCTGGAGACGGAGCACCTCAACTATCCTGCACTCGGCTGCGATGACCCGAATCACCGTATGCACGTACAGTTCACAATTGTCAAACTTAAGTGACCGACTGAATTAAACCCGCAATTCAACCTGTTCAACAGTAGGATTTGTTCTGTCATCTATTGGACTGTGTGAGCCATATGGAATTACAGCGAACAATAACGATAGCTTTAATGTCTTTCGAAAAATGGAAGAGGAGAAGGAGTGGGTACACAGAGACATTAACTCGATAGTTCGGTGAGCAGACAACAAAGTAGTGTCTGCTAAATGTCCCACTGAGGGCAAACCAACGCAGAGCATCTCCACCAAGCCGCCTAGTATCAAGGTCAGATCGGCCCAGCCAATGTGCGTTTTAGTAGATAGACCAACGCCGAAACCAAACACCAAAGCAGTGAAATAGCACGATTCAGCAACCCGTAAAATGATGTGTACGGCTTACAGACCTACAACAGGAGTTGTAACTAAACAGTTGATAGGATTCCAAAATAGGCAGCAGCATCTTCGACTAAAGTCATTCCATTTGAGGCAGAAATCACGAGACACACCAAAAAGCAGTGGATTTCGTTGCGAGCACTGCGTGAAAAGTTCACCCACACAGAAAAAGAACATCGCCCACAAGAACTCACAAGCAGGTTCCGGAGCAGTTTTCTTTGGTGAACTTTTACTGTTCGCCTTCGGAGACAACATGGAAGTGTGTGGATAAGAGTAACTATCGTCGCCGTCACCCCACCAGCTGGGTTGGCCGTAGAGTTCTGCAGAATGCAACAGCATCAAAGAGGGGAAAATGTCAAGATTTAAGGAGGCACCAGAAGACGTTGTGCTAGTAATCAATGTGAAGCCGCTCAACAACATCATTACCAACAAAATCTTTGACGTCAAACCGAATGTTTTACACTGGTGCTTCACTGGCTGAGAACAGAAGCACCTGCTAGAGATTACACGAGAGGAGCTGCTAACCAAGCGGTCATAAACCGAGGACATTCCTCACTTATACACTCATCTGCATACCGATTTGGTTCTGATTAGAGACTCGCCTGGTGCCCAGCTGAGTCTCTCGTTGTAAATGTTCTCAAGGTTGACGGAAACTCGGGGACTGCACCTACCTGACGAGCCCCAAGAAAAGCGAAACCAAGAATTTTCACCGACCTGATGAGTATTACTCCATAATACTCTATAATGCTCTACACAGTGGAAACATTTCCCATTTGGATAAAAAGGTCTGTAACAGCCGGTACGAGCCGCTATACCATTTTGGCGTGTGATTGGCATGTAGCTGATGGGTGTGGTTGGTATATACACAGAGGGCTGGACCCACAAACCCTGCTGCTAGCAGCTTGCACATTATTATCTGCGCTTTTTCGGACAAGGGGCATGAAGCTATCAAATGTATGCACAACCGAAAGCAAAAGAGTACTGAGCACCCAACAACGCAATATCGGTCGATCATACCGTTCAGCTGTTACTCCTTTTCGATACATGCCACCCAAAAGAATGGTGAGGGTTGAGATAATGCCAGGTTTTCCGAGCCTAGACAAGAACAGTCAAGATGCAAAATTTAGGCTCGAATCACGGACCCTGCGGTTAGTAAATTCACTCCTTGACCATTGAGCTATCTCGAGCTCCTAAAACAGGTTAGCAGGAGTTAACTGAACTGCTGCATAGCAGTCTCCAGTATAAAATAGGGTGTTCTGATTGTTGCAGGTTTAAGCCCCTTCGGACGCTCAGGCGAAAATGAGCAGCGCTATATCCTGTCCAATTGCGAGTCACAATGCTGGCCAGCCGCTTGTGGCCGAACGGTAAAGCATTTAAACGACTAGTTGGGAGATCACGAGTTCGGAACTCCAAGGAATTTCGTGAGAAAAGCACTGCTGATGATTCTCAATAACGATGTGTGGTGCTTCTCCGCTTTTCAGCATAGGTTGTTTTCATCAAGAGGAAGAAACATCCCCACAACACCAACAAAAAATGCTCAGTACAGACAAAATGGCTTCGTGCTGCTTCTGAGTTTTTAAGCATAGATCAGGAAAAACTGTAGATCCGATTGTACGCCACATCACAATCACTTGGTGGGTTATTTTGCATCACATAAGAACAGTAGCCGCACTAAATAACTGAACAATAAATGGTGATCAATTTGTACAGCGTTCCTACAGGGTATCAAAAGGTTTGAAGTGAAGTAAAAACCATCAGTCCTCAGCTTTTCGGGTCAAACCCTCCTCAGGTTCGTAGGGGCGATATCATTTCCTCCCTTCGCATTTTATATGCATGAATTGAGCAGCAAAACCAGAAACTTGAAAAACAGCAGATTAGCCCATACAACCCATGCGGGATTCCTTTGAACAGAAGCAACTGTCCTGGAGAGTACACAACAATTTAGCCCATTCAGCATGATAACATGCAATCCCTTCTAATAGATACCATCTCCAAAGAAATCCTAGCATCCACTATAACCGTGTAGATCCATCTTTGAGGGTAAGTGTGGACCAAAAACCGATGATCATTTCTTATCGAGGGATATACTTTCCTCAATCCGCCAAGGCTGTTATTGGACTGGGACTTTCTAAGGTCATCGTCAGTGACTTGTGTTTGCTTGCCATTGTGAGCTCTCTGCATACTCACACTTTGATGAGTGGTACATGGCGCTGAGTGTACATTCTTGCCATTGACTCTCACACCAGACCCAGTATGACGGAAACTTTGTGCCTGATGTGCGAGTCTTGACTGTGCTAGCGCTCATCGCGCCTTGAAGAGCATTCAGCATTGTTTGCCCTTTCTTCGGTTGCTGGGTATTACACGCGTGTTTCCATACCAAGCATTTTTACATACGTTGGGATTCGTCTTGTTTGACTGGAACTGTTAGTGGCAAGACTTCGAATGGGGCGCTTCCATCGTTTTATCTAATATTTTCTTGCAACCCTCCCACACAGTCGCTTTCATTTGCTATTTTATGTTTATGACCATGCTTTTCAAAAAAAACGATGAAGTGCAGTGGGTGCATTTCATAGATGGATCCAAAACTGTAGAAATCATACAGCTGCCAACCAGAAGTTTGGCCGCCAAGTTGCTGTTTTGACATTTGGAATTAGGAAGTAAGTGTTTTGAGAGCGTCTTCCGCTAACTACGTTAATTGAAGTGGAATGGGCCAAAGATTAATGGTGAACAGTGCCCGCATACTTATTACTGAAACCAAAAGTTTTGAAATGACTTTCGGACTCTTGATCTTGACTTGAATTTGTAGGTAGTTGACATTTTGTCAATGCACTAGGAACTGGGTTTCCAGCTTCTGACGAGCTTCTATTCTGAAGGGACACAAATCTTAGCATCGCTTATCCTGGGCAAAGAAGCGTCTATCCAGCAAACTAATACTGGCTGTACGGAGCAGAACTACAGAACAATGTCATCAGTAAGCAATTGGCTTAGACTCCATCCAATATGTTTACGCCCAGAAATTTGTCATTCACAGATCGGTTGCAGCAGGTAAAAATGCAGATGAGGGGGTATTGCATACTGATCGTCGTCCAGCTGCAGCACCCTTTCGGTGCCTAGCTGCCATGTCACATGAAGGAGGCACGAGGGCTGGGATACTGCCAAGTCGCCCAAGCCTAGACAGGGAAAGTCGAGGGGCAGAGATCGGGTTCGAACCACGGACCTTCCGGTCAGTAAATTCGCGCTCTAACCACTTGGTCCATCTCGCCCCATTGCATACTGGTACAGTTACGGATGATGTGTCCACCACTGGTCTGGTCGGTATTCTGATAAACGGACCAACCATGCTAACTGATCACGCGATAGTAAACAGGGTCTTATCAAGTTATAATTGTACCCAGCAGTGAGCTTTATTCCATAACCTTCTATAGTCCCTTTGAGAAACCGGTGTCTGTAGGACACGCTGGCATCAGTGGTTTTCGTCTTCAGCAGAATATATTCGCACACAAGTGGTTCAACAAGAGGCAACTGAGTCATCTCATACTTGGATAAACGACAACCTCCACACAAGCTTGAATCCTAAAATCCTCAGTGGGGCGCGAACCGGTTAGCGTGCTATATGGTCCATTGATTTTCTCCGGCAAGACTTATCTCAACTCGACAAAGTATTACGAAAACAGACAGGTTGCGAAAAGCGTTCTTATTGGTTCAAACGGCTATCATCATCAAATGAATTACTAAAGAAGATCCGGAAAAAAAAAGAAAAAGGCTACATGTGTGAGATCAATTTTTACATAACCAAAGACGAAACCAAAAGTACAAAACATACCCTGGACGCTCTTTCGAACCGGTCGGGATGACTGCGTTGCATCAGGTGTGGTAGCGGAAAAATCTCTGAACGCGGATGGCTTTACCTTTTTCGTCTGAGCATCAGTTAGCCCGTTAGTACAACTGTCGACCAAACTAGTTTGCTTGGTAAGTCGTGTGTCATGTTCCAGCTCAGCATCCGTAACCCAGACTGTCGTAGCCAGAGGTATACTTGCTTGGGCAGGCGGCTCATCCATCTCGGAATAATCGTCAGATATATCCGCTAAAGTATGATCTTTTAGTGAAGCATCGGCCGCTGCACCTTCCGAACCGGAGGCCAGCAGATTATCCATGCCAAAAGGCGGGCTTTGCAGCAAACCTACGCCACCTCCCTGTTGCAAAGACAGTGGACTTGGTGGTTTATCCTGAGGGTCATCTTGATCGTGCGTGGAGTCCTCAGCCGATTTTACCAAGGAGGGAGCAAGTGCAGTCGTCTACAGTTGAGAAAACCACGAAGGCAGGTAAAGGTAAACAGAACCAATTGGACGTGCATGTCTTTGTATGCTGGGCTAATTCAGTCACTTGTACACAGTAAAGTGTAAAAACAGCTATAATATCCCCCTCAGAAAAGATGACCCCTCACAGTGGAAAACTCGTGATTTGTCTCCTTAAGAGGTCCGCATAAAGGAAAACCGTATTTTTGCAAACATGTTCTCCAGCAGAGACAAAGACCAGTCAGACCAGTCAGCCTATAAATGCACCTACAGTTAGTCTATTGAAGAGCAACGTAATCACAAACTCCCTTTATTTTCTGCAGAAAAAAAGGAAATATTTTCAGCCAGTGCCCTCAAAAGAAATCTCTAAAAGATAGTAAATGTAATATAATTTGCAAAAATTTATAAGCAGTTATTCTGCTTGATTTTTCCTACTGCAATTCCGCCCAATATGTTAAGGTTTTAATAGATATTCGCTGAAATCACGTCCGATCCCGAAGTACGACACATCAATATCATTAGACATCGCGAGGATACAAAACACTATTGTTATTCTTTTATTGATCCGACTGAACATTGATGCGTTGCATCCAAAAACCACGCACGATAAACAAGGATTCAACCTGCGGTAGTGCGAGATTACAAACGTGCTTTGTCGTGATTAACGCTTCGCGATGAGTCGTGCTCATAGTTTGAACAAAAACGAGCCTTTTCCAAGCATCCGGTGGCATAGTGATTACTTACTGGATGTTCAGTTTTCGACAGATAGAAAAACGGGAAAATATCATCGTATGAGAAAGAATCGAACGAATCTTAACTGGATATCCAGGTCACAGCTGCTCATCATAAATGCTTGGTGAACCTATCCATACTCTGTCAAGGTTACCTTTACGCTATAAAACGCTTTAACTAAACGTTTCAATCACGTTACTCCGACATGATAAACTATCCTCGTGATACAGGCATACATGTAAAGTGATGAACGTAACACTGATACCACTCAAATCATAAATAGATTTACGCATCGGCTTCTTCTCGAACGTGAGATTAAGGTACCATAAGAGAGCGTTTGTAGCCGCTTCATTGAAGCAGTCGTATAGTTCACAAAGGAGATTGCTTTTCTGGGTGGTGAGTGGCTTTTGTATGAGAGTAACCTGTGTTTTGTGGCACCATAGGGGAGGATCATAGCATTAATTCGCTAGCTCATGTTTCATCGTCCGGCTGTTAACCACTGATTTACGCGTAGTAGCATGTGCTCCTGTGGTCAACTTCCCTAGATGGACCAACTACTTAACTAAGAACACTTGGGTTATCGCCCACGGGTGTTTTCAGCACTGTCCAGCCGCAGCACCCTTTCGGTGCCTAGCTGCCCCGAAGTCCCCTAGCCACCCGAAGGAAGCAAAAGGATAAAAGCTGCATGTTTAGCGACGCTAGCGAATACTTTGAGCACCAGACTGAAAGCCGGAAAGAGGCTAGGCAGCCCATCCCCAAGCACCATTCGACCGGATACCTGACATACCGAGGAAAGTGTTGCAACTCACCGCCTGTGCGTTCGGGTTTGGCGAAAACGTATCCAGTGTGTTGAAGTGTTCTGCGGTGATATTTTTCTCCATGGTTTCTTTCCGGACAGATGCAGAGTCAGTAGTGGGAATATTATCCAAAATACACACATAAACGCCGCATGTCGCTTAAAACACCGCTCGCTATTGTTGATCTGCCTGTTCCACACTGGAACTGTAAGTGCTCGCCGACGTCGGGCAAAAATACGTGTAACACACGGTCGGCTGTGCCGGGAAACAAAAATACTGTTGGCTGAAGAATGAAAAATAAATGGACTGATTAAATCTCCTTCGGGTAACCCCCGTCAGTGGCAGCAACCATGGTTCGAGTGCCTGCACTTGATTGCTGCACAGCTATAGCAAAACTTAGCCCATAGCTAGTGGCTTTGGTGAAGCAGTGACTGCAGCAGTTTTCTATTCAGGGAAGAGTTACGATAGAAGCTCTAATCTATTGAGGAGCACTTTTAACAATGCATCATGCGGACGCTACAACCAGTGTACGACGAGTACGCGGTTCTTACAGGTGACAATGATGATGATGATGATGGACCAGTCCAACTAAACTGCTCCCTTCACAATCTGAGTACGGTCCGTTTACTATGGGTTCGAGTTGCGTTTCTCGTGCCGGCGATTCTCATGGGCTTTCCCGGCGACAGCTACCATGACAGTACGATCATAGTCTTCCGTTGATGATACCATTTGTAAAAGCTTAGTTCCAGTAATTTCTTCCACTCGCTGTGGTGTCTGATATTTCAGGCCTATTCCAGTACGCAGAATCACCATCGTCACCACCACTATTCTCAACATCATGAACAGAATAATCACCACCACATCATCGTTGTGATCAACACCATCATCAAAAGCATACCAGTGTTCATGACTCACTACCGTACAACCATACATATCTGAAAGCTCTGTTGTGAAAAAAAAACAGGGAGAGGAGGAACCAGGTGCTAGCTCACTAAAAAATAGCAAGTTGCCTGCAACTCCGAAGATTCATTCAGGCTTTGTGAAAACGCCATTTACACTGACTAGTGGCCACATACTGCGGCATCTCCAGCCTGGCAAGTGTGCCTACCTGATGAGCCGGAAAAAGGGCAAAACTGATGGTGGCCTACCGAAGTTTTTCCCCTGGCTTTGAATAACGTCCTCCAAGAAGGACGTTCTTTTCTGAAACTGCTCTTTGTATCAAGGCTATCCAGACATTCTCGCACTCGAGAGTCTAAGAATACGAAGAGCCTGCTACAGACATACATCCCCAGGGCATATCTTGCAGAGATAGCATGACAGAAAAAGCAGAGTAGTCAATAGAGACAGACGCCCCTTCAAAACGTATGGATACTGAAACTGTGGATCGATCATGCATTGGTTGTTTTCCCAGCACCTGACAGGATATGAAGATGTATAATCAATTATTATTCAAGCGTTACACACGGTGCCGCGGTGGAGTACCTCCTTAAAAAATACCGCGTAAGCCCAACAATAATTTCAGAAGATACTGATGACGAAAGAGTAAGGTAGCAACAACATTCTGGACCCGCTGAAGGGTCGACTGTTGTTACCAAATTATTCAGCGCGAAGGACATGATGGTGAACCCGTCTCCATCTTGCTCGCAAGTTGATATGAATCTGGGTCACCATCATCATCATCATCTGGGTACAAGTGAAAAAACCTGACGCCAACTGACACCCAGTATACTGGCTATCCTGGACGGTGTTCTCGCCACCCAAATGACATCTGAATTGAATACTCAGCACCTCCGAAAGATAAGCCAATACTATACCATACTGTACTATATACTATACTCTCGCATGCCCAGAAGTATGTAAATTTAGGGACCGAATTATGTTCACAAACCTGCGGCATAACCCATTGGGCAAGCGAGGCTAACAGCACTAACCGACCGACAGAATCAAACGTACCCTTGAAGTCAAGGAATACCACGACTGTGGGTCATCTGTACATGTGATTTTGCTTTAACAACTGGTGAAGTACGGAGATGTGATCGTTCAAAAAAATAGTTCAGCTGTAGCACCCTTTCAGTGCCTAACTGCCATGTCACCTGAAGGTTGCACGAAGGGTGGGATATTGCCAGGTTGCCCAAGCTTAAACAGGGGAAGTCGAGAGGCAAAGGTCGGGTTCGAACCATGGAACTCCCAGTGAGTGAATTCGAGCTCCGATGATCTGGGCCAGCTTGCGGTCGACGAAGTCTCTACTCGATCGAAATTCCGCTTGATTCCCACGAGTCAAAGACTCGCATGCCGCCGTAAGACGAAGAAGAAGAATCATTGACACCAAAAGCCTGATTACAACGGGAGTCAAACTAACAACTCTGTAGCCTAGACAGGGGAATTCGAGAGGCGGAGGTCGGGTTCGAACCACGGTTCTTCCGGTCAGTAAATTCGCGCTCTAACCACTTAAACTATCTTGCGCATATCCAGCTGAAGCGGCCTCCGCAGCCGTTATTTGGATGAGAGCAACGGGACAGTCAGTTCAATTGCAGTAATTGCGTCCCGTATCCTTGTTCCTGACAGACAGCATACATCAAAGCAGAGGAAACCCAGTCTACGGGCAAGAGCCACCTGTTGTACTGCTTGCTTCAGTGGGCGAACATTAAGGGTGGCTAAGTAGACCGGCTTTCGGGGATTGAAAATCGAAAAATCTGTGGTCCAAACCCAAACTCGGTATCTCGGTTGCTCGTCTAGGCTTGGGCAACCTGAGATTATCTCAGCCTCCGTGCTTCCTTCAGGTGGCACGGCAACCAGGCACGGAGATGAGGTTCTCTCCACGCTACTATGTAAAACTAATCACAAAATCCAGAGCAGTCTGTCTGTTTTAGAGTTTGTTACTACAAAGCTTCAGTTGCACTTCAGTTCTGCACTTCCAATTCGAGATGGATGAACAGATGGTCGCCCTGCTTCTGATTTGTCCGAGGTTGACAGCGCACCTGGTTGCCTTCCATCAAATGGGTGGAACAGCACGGACGTATCCATAACCTGGCGTTGGATTCTTCTTCCAAGCTGGGAAGTGGATCCATCCGCTGCTTAAATTTCTTGACCGTGCATCCTCAAAAAGGTCAATCAGTATATCAGCCCATGCTGGAACGTCCCATAGATGTCGGTGTTTAGATCCCTCCGATCGAGAAACTTGTCGACCTGGAATATGCGGAAGACATCTTTTTCATTTCAGAAGAGGAAGAAACGCAGGAAACGCTGGGAAAGCTCATCGAGGCCATTCTTTGATATGTATTCCGAGCCCACAAAGTGCAAAGTGGACCGCCAAAACGTACAGTCTTTGAACGAATACTCAGAGTTCAAGGGGTGACATTATAAGCTGTGGAAAGCTAGATGCGTTTCGGAACTTGCGTTAGCTCTAATGGCAGTATGACGGGCGAAACCAATTAATCCCAGAGGCCAGGACTGCGTTTGTCAATTTACGCCAAACATGCTATAAAAGGCATATCACTGGGACGTGTATAGTGCAGGCTGTATTGCTGTAGCATTGCGAGACTGGGCCACTTCTGAGGGATGATCTAAGACGTTTTCAAGTTTTGAACCACCGATGTCTCAGAACTTTGCCTGGAGTTGGCACCAATGAAGTCGTAATGCGCTAATCGGGAGACGGTTTCGGATGAAGTAGGCGATTATTCCCACAAAGTATGCAGCCAACATTGCAAGCTAAGTTGGCTGGATCATATATTACTCATGCCGTTACCGACTACTGAGACGATCCCTGGTTTCCCGCCTATTCGAAGTGGCAAAAGCCTAGAGGTGGACAGAATTTGGCATGGTAAAGAATGGTTTTGCGAAAAGTTTGGGCGTACTTCATCTCCGGGATGAGATTCACGTGAGCCTCTCTGTATGCGGCTGGAGACACAGAGCGATATGGCGGCTAACCAGTGTCAGTATCATTCACGCTGTCAGTTTCTATCCAGAGAGTTTGGCTGAGTGTTGGAGGTGCAGAAAACTCGAATGTTTGTTTTAGATTAGCACCAGATCCCCCTTCATGTCCCATTTTTTCCTCACATTATAGGGCTTTATGGGAATAATTTTACATGGTGGAATGGCAGTAAATTATAGGTGTTTTCATCTGTTGCCGTCAGTGACAACGGTGATAAGTGGCTATTTTTGCTGGAAGCGAAAAACTTTTGCGTTTTGTCCAAGCCTATATCATTCTCGTTTTATGGCGCATTGGCAAAGATAGAAAGAGTGTATTGCCTTCTATTTGTTTCCAAGAGCAAACCGCCAGGTAAAAAATAGCAGGTCTATAAGTATTCTTCAGTATTCTAACGTGTGCACTTATCAGGTGAGGTAAACATCGGTGTAGATGTTAAAACCGAACGATTGTTTTATTATAACCTTTCTCGTAACTCGGTAATCATCCACTGTTCACCGGTTCTTTCTAGTTCTAAGCATTCAAGCTTGGTGTATGGAACGTAGGCCAGTTCTATTCCAATAGATGTCGTTTGATAGAACTTATTAATATCGCACGGAACCCTCCGTCCAATGTGAGTGTGAATGACGGATAGATGAGGGGTAGCTTGTGTCTGCCCACAACGCGGGTCCTTAATCCCCGCAGCTGCACTCCGAGATCACGGGCTGCAAGCTGAAAACAGGGCGATGGGGAATATCACTAATTCCACAACTTTTCGATTCTCCATTTGTGTGACCTACGGGGAGTTCATGAAAGGCTCCGTAGGATTTTAATAATAAAGAGAACCTCAATTTGGTTTATATGCACTGGGACAGCGTTTTGAAGTGTTTGTTCCAGTTTTTGCGTAAGGTGTAACGCTTTTTAAATGTAATCCCCGGCGACTTACAGGGTCTCTATATGCATGTGATGGGAGTGTTGTTGACAAAAACAGTGGTACCTAAAGCGCCATTCAGCAACTATGCATAACTATGCAGTCGAAAATGAGGTATTTATCGCGCATGTCCAATTTGTGTGTGGCGAACTAACGATAAATTGTTTCCGAGGTTGTGGTAATAGCACCAGTCACGAAGCCACAACTCACGGTGCCACCCCTTGACATGGAAGCAGCAGACCAGAGCGAATCCTCACGTGTGATTGGCTAAAAATTCTTGACGCAGCCGCGAAACGCAACGGACCCATCAGAATTTCGGCTGCTAATTGGGCCAGTGCCTAGAAGGCGCACATTGGCTATGGCTTCGGAAGTGGCTTCCGTTGATAAATTTGTGGGTGTATCGTTTCCATCCTTCATGACATTTGAGAAGACCTTTAATGAATACATGAAGGGTAACTTTGTGATATTTGTGCGTTCATCCAGTAATCGAAGCACCAACACTATTTTGCGTTACGAATGGGTGTACTACAAATGCAGCAGGCGCCCTCCAAGAAAAACGGAAAGCCGTGGAATCCGAAGAAGCTAGTAAGCCGAGCGTAATTTCTAATAAAAAAAGTACGCGAAGCACCAGCTGCCCAGTGCGGTTTTGTCTACGGAGGCAAGGGAACCAACTGGCAGTGACATCTTATTTTCTGGAACACAACCACAAACTGTCAAGTTTCTGTACGATCGGCTTCCAGTAAATCGACGCCTAACCGAAGACGACTTGGGCACTTGCAAGGCCCCGCTGAGATAATGAACACCGTCGTCTGAGGTGTGGCAGTTTGTGGCGGATGAATTCGGAAAGATTCTTACAACTAAGGATATATACAACTACCGCCGGAAGTGTCGACCGGCTATGTTGAGCAGGTGCCACATGGTTGGGTTTTAATGTAGCAGATATATGCCTTCGGTCCTGGCAAAACTTCGGGAGACCGGACGCGTCCTTGTGTGTCAGGGAGAGGAAGGTCACTATAGCCACATACGTTTCTCCCGATGGCAGCAGATAGCGTTATTCCGACGCTTTCAAGATGCAGTAAATGTAGACGGAATGCATGCAACAAACCGCCTTAGGTAAGTTTTTTTTAATGCATCTAATATTCGGCATTTAGATGTAAACTATACACATTCTTGATAACAGACGGCATGGGAACCGGGCGTCCGGTTATGTATGCGTTCGTGGAGAGCGGGCAGTTTACTCTCATGCGTAAACTGCTCGGCTTATTCAAAGAAATGATGGACGAAGCGTATCCGGTCAGGACTTTTGTAATGGACAAGTTGGCGGCGCAAATGCGTGCGGCAAGAGTCGTGTTCGGCTGTGACATTATGCTTTG